>NC_077248.1:8812618-9124891 GCF_947179165.1 Solanum dulcamara | reverse complement strand
TCCTCGATTATTTTGATATATTACTATAGTGATTCCTTTTTATTGAGATTATTAATTGTCCTAATGGTTGTCTATAGATGTTAAAATTTACGGTTTTTTGTCACGATCATATATTAATATATATAATAATAATAATTGAATTCACGATTTTAGTCTTTACTAGGGGTAGCCCTAGCCAGATTCAATCCCAACTACATTAACACGTGAAGTTAGTTGATTTCTTAGGATATACTATAGACATGTTATGTAAAAAAGTTATTGAATTGAATTTCTGTGAACCTGTACTATATGTGCTAGATTCCGTTCCTCATTATTTCACTCCTTTTTTTCTTGACAGGGGTACAAGAAGTGAATATAGAATCAGAAAAAGATTTGGCCACGGTAAAGGGGACTATGGACATAAATAAGCTAACTCCTTACTTGATTGATAAATTGAAGCAAAAAGTGGAAGTTGTTCAATCTAAGAAAGACAATGGGAGTGGTGAAAAGAAAGGCAAGGAGGGTGACAGTGACAAGAAGGAGAAAGAGAGCAGTGGTGGCGGTGGCGGTGGCGGAGACAAGAAGGAAAAAGGTGGTACGGAGAAAAAAGACGGTGACTCGAAGGCAGCTAGCAGTGGTGGTGGTGGTATAGGAGGAAGTGAGGTCGTCAACAAAATGGAATACTCTGGTTATAATGCAAATACATTTTACGCGATGCCTATGCAACATCAAAGTTATATGAATCAAGATTATGGCGCGACAATGTATGATCATGGTTATGCTCATACGGGCTACGTAGCTGAGTATGGCCACCCGCCACAATATGTGCCACCACCACCTCCACCAACGTATTTGAATGCGCCTCAAATGTTCAGTGATGAAAATCCTAATGGTTGTTTCATCATGTGAAAATAATCAAACTTTCATCGATCGTTCTTAAAGACACGAACTCTAAGGAGTCTTGTCTATGAAGTAGAGCGACCTTGATGACAACCTCATTTTATTTGCTTCATAGGAATGCTGGTTTAGCTTAAATTGTACAAAATCTAATATATTAAAGCTGAAAAAATAGATGCACATATGAAAGCTTATATATGAGGATAGACTATAGAGGGTTATGTTAGGAAATTTTATTAGCTTATTGGACAAACGTCTAAACCACTATCTAGTGGTAGATTAATTAGTATTTATTTGTTTATTTATTTTGACTTGTATGTCATTTATTAGTTGGTAGCTTAAAATGTATTCAATTTTTGGTAAGATTTATACAATATTATTCTTTTTCCTATTGATATTATGATTACTATCAAATGCAGTATATGTAATCGTGTAAGTAATGAAGAAAATTCAATTTTTGGTAAGATTTATACAATATTATTCTTTTCCTATTGATATTATGATTACTATCAAATGCAGTATATGTAATCGTGTAAGTAATGAAGAAACAAAGCAGTATATGTAATCGTGCTAGTAATAAAGTAACAAAGTGTGCAAGTAACAAAATAGAGTGATGAACGTACAAGAATTTGTGAATTAACCATTAAATAAATTAAACTATATATGCTAATCATCTAAGCGAGAAATAAAATAAAAATTATAACTATAAACTAACTAAAAAGAATAAGCAAACAAATAATGAGCTCTGTGTAATCGTACAAATAATAAAGTGATAAAGTCGAGTGACCCTTAGTAAAAAACATTTACTTATTCTCTGTATAATAATCTAGCAAAGACAATTTAGGTATATGTTTATTCTAATTATGAATCTGCTCTCCAATATTCAGGGTTGAGAATTTGCTCTATTTAATTCTATTGCAATCTAAAATTTTCGTTTTTGTGTTCAATTCTAGATTAGTAGATGGAATTCCATAGTTAGTCAAACATTTAAATAATTAAGTTCAAGACTAAAGAAATAAACAAACCAATACAATCAACTTAGTAGTTGAAGTCAATAGTTGAATAACAATAATCGTCAAAGAACCATAACACTAAAAGGAGTATTCTTGACCTTGTAACTCATGGTTGGTGAGAGGCTAATTGACTACATATATTTGATTCATGTCCAATCCAAAGTTAGATTGGAACATAAGGACATTACAAATTGTTCATTGCTAGTCAATTCTAATTTTCACATCATTTGAATTAGCACCATCCCAAAAAAAACGGAGAAGATAAAGATAACTATCAAAATGATACCATTGGATATATTGAAGACTTTATTATTGAAAATTCTAAATATCATGAGTCATGACACCTAATTGGCTTGAATTCTTGGAACGTCATATGATTAATTAATATATGGGGTCCCAAATTATGATTTATCGATATGTATTATCAACATATAAGTGACAATTACATTTCTAGTCATTTAAGTCAAGTATTAATTGGGTTAAAAAGTTCAAACTTGTAATAAGTTGTTTTAAATTCTTTAAGTGATAATTATTTTGAATATATTTTTAAAGAGAAGTTAAACTAATAGTTAATTTTGAAAGGCGTGAATAACAAACTAATGGATGAAAAATAATTTAAAATTTAGATTATTCTTTTTCAGAATAATCAGGCTTTCTCATGTTTTTCTTTTTTAATGATGACTTTTATACAATGGTGATTCAAATTAAACAGAGCTAAAACGACCTTCCAGTGCTTCTAACTCAGCTCTGAAATTTGACTATGACTTAGTCAAGCCTTTTGGCTTCCTATGGAACAAACAATTTGAAATAAATAAAATATTTAAGTATCACGAGGGCAAAAGATTGACTGCGCATTTTTATATTTCTACGGTTTCAAAATAAATATTGTTTTAGCTTATTTTACGCCTACTAAAAAAAATATAAGACAGTTTATTAAATCATTTTTATTTATTAGAATTTTTTTAAAATAATTGAGTACTATTAAGAAGCAATGCTTTAATATATTTAATATGAATATAATTTAAAATAATTACTTATTATCCTCTATATTTCAAAATAAGTGAATTATTGAGGCAATGTATATTCATTAAGAAAAAAATCTAGGACATAAATTGAACATCGTTCTTCACTTTTTTCTTTTAGTTATTCTCATACTATTTTTGAAAATATAAATAATTTGAAGTAAAAACATGAATACGAACAATAAACTCTCTTAAAATTATCACCTAAAAAATATAAATGAGGGACAAAAATAAAAAAAATTCAACAATTCTTTTAACTTTGAACAATTCACTTAATTTTGAACTATAAAAAATAATCCATCAATTCAGTTATTTTGAAATAAAAAAAATATTTTTTGTCTTCAATTTCTAAAGCGATAATTATTTTGAAAAATTTAGTTTTTACTAAAGTGACACTTTTTTGTGTAGTATACTATCATAAATGTCAATCAATATTGCATGATTAAATCATGACATATGTTGAAACATTAAAGCCTGCATTAATTATACATAAATTGAGAAAGTATATCAAATAAGATATCAATTATATATAAAGTTAATGCATTATGAATGTATTCTTTCTATTCTAATTTATATGGTTCACTTTTTTTAATCAATCTAAAAAAAATAATATATTTTTATATTTAGTAACAATTTAACTTTAAATATTTATTTTTTTCTTAATGAAATAAGTTATAATTATATAAATTTTTATGATTTATTTTAGACCACAAATTTTAATTATTTTTTTTTATATCAAATCAAATTAATTCATATAAATTAAAATAAAAAAAATATTTATTTTCTAATACATCCAATCAAATGACCCCATGATATAATAGGATATAAATTTTGTGGAATTTGGACATGTGGATATGAACCGGGTTTGAGATTAATATTGAATTTCGCTCCAAAGGGAAAAGCCACCAAACTTAAGGGTCTAGAAAGAAAAGAAAAAATGAGCCACCAAATATGACTCTTGCGGCCCATTCCACGTCATCATGACATGTTGAGATAAATCTGAAATAAGGTATTTCCTAATTTTATTAATGAGTACATTATTTTAGATAGGAATTAACGTATTAGGATAGAAAACTTATAGTAATAAAGAGTTGTCGTGTCTTACAGAGATTTAGTGTCATTTGTATTTTGATTATCATATTATTTGGTTGTTGTTATTTCGCATGTTGACTTTACACTTTTTTTCCTTTTAATTGTTATGCTTTCTTTGTATTTTCTTCTTCTTTTATTTGGATTTGATACACTTTATTCAAAAAAAAATCAAAAATAATTTTTCTACCTCCACGAAATAGTGTTAAAGTCTGCCTATACTCTATCCACCTCAGATCTATTTTGTGAAATTTCACGAAATATATTATTATTATTGTTATTTTAATTAAATATAAAATAAACTTATCATATAATTAATCTTGAGATTGATTATTTCTTTATCACTTTTACGGTTTCAGCAAACGACCAATGAGGATAAAGGCTGCGGATCCCCAACGACCCTTTTCGTTCACGCAGTTGTTGACTATTTTTCCTTAGTCTATGAATTTTTATTAAAAGATTGGACTTTTCACTTCTAAAAATTCCACGTGCTAAATTTATCATAATTTTATATACTCTTTTTTAAATATAAAAAAAAATAAAAATACAAAGTCTATAATTTTATCAGTTAATATTAGTATACTAGACGGTGATAGGTAAAACAAAGAAAATAGGAGTCGATGCCCATTAATTGTAAGATTCATGCGATTTTTCAGCCCAAAAGTAATGCCCGCAAATCGTTGTGATCAATCGCTATTTAAGATTCTAGTCACTTCTAAACACATGCATTCATGGTGAAAAAGTTTGAAGATTGCCCAAGTTAAAACAATTGCCCACAAAAAGACTAAAAAAAAGAGAGGAAGAAGGTATTTTTATAGGTAAGTTACATTGTCGGAGCTGTTGCAAGAAGAAGATTAATGGGGTTACAAAGGTCTTTTGTACGCATGGTGAACAAATTGATACTGAGCTTCAGTAAGCTTAGAATCTCCTTGTGAGAGTAAGGAACAGAGAAAACATACAAAGAAAAATACTGAAGAAACAACGAAGAAGAGAGAAGAGAGAGAAGAAGAGGAAGAGAAGAAAATATCTTCACATTTTTTCTATATTCCACACATCATCATCATCAGTGTATTTTTCACATACTTATACACTCAATCATCATTTAACAACCAGTCAACCAATCAGTTACAACCACCTCAACTAATTAACTAACTAATTAGTTCTTTAACAGATCTTTAGCAAAAAGATCAAAAAGTCCCTAGCTTGCTTCTTAACTTCTAACACATGACAACTTTCTTTAACTAGCTCTTTACAAATTAAATCTAACAAAAGACAATTCAATCTAAGGAAAAGAAAAAAAGCTCTTCCTAATCAACGAGCTAGAGACTTTTGCCTTTCGCATAAAACAAGGAAGTAATTGTAAGATTCCGCATGTTTTAATGGTCCTATAATAAGGTGAAATAGAGGAAAGATAGCTTCAGAGGAATTTTTGAACTCGTATTCCGCAAAATAAATTTTTTTAAGAAATGTGCAAAATAGGAGAGTCCGCGACAAGGCGCACCGGGACCTATTCCCAGCTAGTGTTAATTTTTTTGAGCTCAAGTTGAGCTCAATTTGGGCCAAATGAACTTCGCAAAAAAAAAACCTGAACTACGGGGGAATATTCGTAACGACCTGTCCCCTTCGTTAGGAATAGGCCAATGGAAAAGAATTTTGAGCCAGAAAACTTCGGGTAGTAACTTCAGAAAAACTTAGCCTAGGTCAGACTTGAACGAATTCTGACTCAGATGAAGTCTAGAGTGATTATGTGAATAATGGGAGGTCAAATCTCTAATTTGATTGGATAGGCTTCGCAAAATTGTATTTAGACGAGTAAAACTCCTGAAATTGAATTTAGCATTAAGGGTATATTTTAACACTTCTTAGGAAGATGGTATATCGTGAAATAGGGGCTTGGAGCTCAAAATTTGAGCTCTCTGTTTCCGTGCAACCAGCAAGAGCGAGATGGTCCCACCAGAGCAGGGCAGACGTGACTTAAGTCAGAGAAAAATCCAGGATGACCTTTTTCTGCAAAAATAGTTCCTAAGACTTCAGGAGGCAACTAGGCGATTTTTATCAATTTCCCATGGATTTCCACGCTTAAGGTAAGGATTATATTCCCTAAAGTCATTTTTTGATTCCTAGAACCTAGAAACTATGGTTGATAATCATTGGGGGAGGGTTTAAACTGAAAACTAATGGTGAAAAATAGCCCTAGGGTGGGGTTAGAATCATGCGTTTGGCCTGGAGTGTGAATTGTGTTATATTTCATAATAGTTAGGCCATTGTGTTGATCTTTTATGTGTATTTACTGTTTTCTAGACCAAGAATGAAAAGAACGAACTCAGAAAAGCATTGTAAAGTTGTTGAAGCTTGAATTTGAGGTAGGTGATGGTTTAGTTTCCCATATGTGTTTCATATGCTTGTTAAATTACTTCATGATATGCATATGTGTATATGAGTAGGGAAGTATGATAGATTATGTGTGAAATGATCATTTGCTGGCCTGTTTTGTGATGAGCCTATTTTTGGTGATATAATGTTATAAATACTAAATGTGTTTGTGATTGTGGTATATTTGAATCAGGTGTCATGTTCCGACACATAAATAGGATTGGGTGTCACATTCCAACACATATTTGGATCGGGTGTTACGTTCTGACATATATTTGAACTGAATGTCACGTTCCAACTTAGAGTTGATTGTTTGAAGGTCCCTTGAGAGGTCTTTGGTGTGAAATTCTAGCATGTGAAAGATATTGAGTTGTAATATTGCTGAATATGGTTGAACTTGAGATTACTTAACTTATTTTGTATATGTATATACCTATTATATTGAATTTACTCGTCTATGATCCGCTTACTGGCTAATCGCGTGATCTTACTAGTACATTGTTGTTTTGTCTACTGATACTACTCTTTCTATGCCTTTTGTTGAGTACAGGACATATTCAGCCGGCTATAGAAAGATCTCGTTTAGAAGAGTAGAAGCTTGTTCAAAGACCAAGGGTGAGCTATTCTATCATGTTGCCGTGGGCTTTCTCATTGTCTATGTCCTTCGTCTTAGACTCCAATATTCAGACAATTGTTTAGTATTATGACTTCTTTTTTAGAGTGTTTTCTCCTTCTTATGTTGACATGTAGTTAGATTTTTGGTACAGGCGACTTTTAGTTCTTAGGATGTGTTACTTCCGCATATTTTAGGTTGATAACTAGTTGGTTTCTGAGTTTATGAGAACTCAGCATTTATTTAGATTTAAACCTGCTCCTGCATCTTTATGCTTGTGTATACTTTGAAATTATTGTTGTTGGGCTGTTTATAATGGTTCTCCTACCAGAGCGTTAGAGTGGGTGCCAATCACAGAGGGTAAGGATCATAACAGCATCTCCGCGTTGTGGACTTGTTCTCGGCTAGTTCAAATTTCTGCAAAAATTTTGAGTTATAAGAAAGGGTAAGTTGGACATTTCCCTAAACATGTGTAGGCCGGTTTTGATGATTTGTGGGATTATATTCCACCCTTTTCACTACCTAGAACCGTAGAATTCGCTTCTCCTTTCCCCCAAATCACCTCCTACAAGGTTTCTTCTCAAGCTAAGGATTCAAGCTCCCCATTGAAGACCTAACATTAAGATTTATTCAAGTCCATCAAGAATTCTCCAATTCTTCTTTAAGTTTTTTTCTAAGGTATGTGGGTTTCTTCATCTAAGGGTTCTTCCACCCATGGAGTCCCAAAACCCTTTCCAACTAATTCTTTTTTATTCAACTATTAATTCTTTATGGGTACTTCTAATTTTTTCTTATTAGCATGGAACATGATTAAATTTGTGGTTATTGACTCAAATTGCATGAAATTTATTTCTACCTATGAATGCCCTAATTTCCTATATTGGGTTTATGGATTTTCAAATGGATCTTGTCCAATCTTTCTCAAATTGCTAGATTATGGTTCAAACTATAGATAATATGTTCAAGTAAGCTTATATTACTACTCAGTTGCATGAATTATTGAATTTCAAGGAATTTGCTATCTCAAGCTATTATGGGTCTTTAAAATGAATGGTGGGTTATTTGAAGTATTTTTTGAATTGACTCAATGGATAATGTTTATGCATGGTTCTATTGAAAAGCATGTTTAAGCGTTGAATTGAATAGAACCCACCTGGTTTTACTATATTTTCAATGAAATTTGACTTGAAAGCTTGTGACTCCAAATAAATGTTTATGAAAGCAATGTCTATGATAAAAAGAGAGTCTTATGAAATGAAATAATGATGAAATAATATGAATGAAGTATTCTTTATGTGATAAGCACTAAGGACAATTCTCACATATTTGAATCAATAAAAGTTTTAATGAGTTATTCTACTGAATGTGATATTTTGAATTTTCAAGTTATATGCTATGACTATTTTAAAGTATTAATATATTTCATGGGATTGACTTAGCACCGAATAAGGCATTGAGATAGGATTCGGTAAGGGAATCCTAGTAGGAACTACTTATCTCATTAACTATGTATCTCCATAAGAGCCCTTGTAGGCTTAGTCTAGTAGATCCACAAAATTCTGCTATGAGAGACTTCACAAGTGGGCATAGTACACCAGCATGAGGTTGAGTTTGTGATATTCCAACTTCAAGGAGAGGCTAAGCAGTGGTGAAGAACCTTTGTGGAATGTCGATCATCAGATTTACCTCCACTCACCCAGGTATAGTTTCATGCCCTGTTTTTGGAGAAGTATATTCCCAGGACTCTGAGAGATTGCAAGAAAAATGAGTTTTTGACTCTCAAGCTAGGTGACATAACTGTAGCTTCTTATGAGGCTAACTTTCATACCTTGTCCAGATACGCTACACAGTTGGTGGCTACAGATGAGGAGAGGATCCTTATTCTTCAAGGGAATGAATCTCGAGTTACAGGTATTGTCTGTTCACATGACCTCTGTAGGTAGAAACTTTAATGAAGTAACATACTTTATGAAGATGGTAGAAGAAGTTCGACGGAATGGGTAGGCCAAGGCATTGGCTAATAAGCCCAATAATATAAGTAACTTTAATAATTCTTACTCCAAAGGTTCAGGTAGGCCGACATTTGCAACCCGACTAATTCAGTCAATCATGACCGCTTCTACGGGTGGTTACTCAGGGACTCCAGAGCCGAATCCTACTCAAGATGGTCAAGGAGCTTTTTTTGCATTAGGCATTAGGCCATCTCTTGATCGCAGTTATTATAATTATAGGGAACCGGGGCACATGAGGAGAAATTTTTCCTAAACCCACATGATTGATCCTGTACAACAGCAAATATCAGAGTCGTGGTACCGATATACAGAGATAATAATGGCAGAGGACGTCCATAAGATGGGCGAAGAGTAAATTAGAGAGGCCGTGGAGGCTGTGGGAATGGTAATGTAGGTAGAGGAGTAGTGCATCTAGGAAGAGAGGTAACCCTTGAGGATGACAAGGCACAATTTTATGCTTTTTCAAATAGGACAGAGGCTGAGGCGTCTGATGCAGTAATCATATGTACTATTCTTCTCTATGACCGAATGACTATTGTCTTGTTTGATTGGAGTTCTACTTACTGTTATGTATCAATACAGTTTGCCTTGGGCTTTGATGCGATTTGTGATATTCTTGATCCTCCTATCCATATGTCTAACCTAGGTGGAGAGGCTGTTGTAGTTACCTATATCAATCGTGCTTTCTCTGTTATGTTTATGTGTTTTCAAACTTGGGCCAATTTGGTAATCTTAGATATGAATAATTTTAATATGATCTTAGACATGACTCGGTTGTCTCCTTATTTTATTCTACTTAACTATAATGCTAAGATTGTGACTTTGGAGATTTCGAGTATTGAAAGGTTAGAGTGAGAAGAGGTGTATAAGCTAGAAGGATGATATCTTTCATCTGAGCTAGAAAACTGGTGAGGCAGGGCTATTTAGCATACTTGGATCATATAGGGCATGATGAAGCTGAATCCCCCTCTATTGAGTCTATTCTTGTAGTGTCTGAGTTTAGTGAGGTGTTTCCTACTAATTTATCTGGTTTGCTTCCGGATAAGTATAAAGATTTTTGTATTGATTTGGAGCCGTGCATTCGCCCAATCTCAACTCTTCCTTATCGTATGGCTCCGGTAGAATTAAGGGAGCTTAAGGGTCAAATACAAAAACTCCTTGATAAAGGTTATATTCATCCTATTGCTTTCTCATAGGGTGCTCTGGTCTTGTTACTTAAGAAGAAGGATGGTATCATAAGAATATGCACAGACCATCGATAGTTGAATAGAGTCACAATCCGATATAAGTACCCGTTTCCTTGTATAAATGATCGTTTTGACCAGTTACAAGGTGCATTAGTATTTTCTAAAATTGATCTAAGGTATGGTTACTATCACCTAAATATTAGGTCTGAGGATGTACCTAAAATAACATTCAAAACTCAGTATGGGCACTATGAGTTATTGGTAATATCGTTTGGATTGACCAATGCACCTGCAACCTTTATGAGTTTGATAAATAGGGATTTTAAATTGTTTCTAGATTATTTTTTTGTATTCATAGATGATATTTTGATCTATTCGAAGAGTAAGGAAGAATATGCAGACCATCTTCGTATTGTTCTAGGTGTCTTGGGAGAACAAAAATTGTATGCAAAAATTTCCAAATTGCTTTTTTGGGCATGCGGTTTCAAAAAAAGGGTTAATGGTAGATCCCCAAAGAATGAAGAAGTCAAGAAATGGGTTTGTTTTAGTTTTGTAACTGAAGTTAGGAGTTTTGTGGGGCTTTTCAGCTACTACAGGTGGTTCGTGAAGAATTTTCCTTCTATTTTCACACACTTGATTAGGTGGCTGACTTAAAAGGAGGTGCCGTTGAGTGTAATGAAAAATATGAAGAAAGCTTCCAAAATCCCAAGACTCTATTGACCACGACAAATATATTGAAATTTCCAGTTAAGGGTAAGAATTTCATTATTTATTGTGATGCTTCACATTCGGGCTTGGATGTTGTGTTGATGCAAAATAAGAATGTCATAAGTATGGGCAGTTTAGTTGTTTGTGGGTTTCTAAGCGACCCTTGGCTAGGGAGGTTCAAGCTTTGGAGACCAAGTTCATGACGCTAGACATCTTAGAGAAAGATGGGGTGTTGGCCAGTATTGAGGTGAGACCTACTTTTATTGAAGAGGTCAAGGCCAAATAATTTGAATATGAGGGCTTGAATGAGCTTAGAAGGAATACAGTGTTGGGAAAAGCACCAGGTACAACTCTTAATATAGGTGGGGTGCTCAGTTTTAGGGAAAGGATTTGCGTTCCCGAGTAGGTGACTTGATTTGAAAAGTGTTGAAAAAGTCTCATAGTTCGCGGTATTCTATCCATTAGGGTGTGACCAAGATGTATCAAGATTTGAAGCAACTCTACTGGTGGTCTGGCATGAAGAAAGACATAGCTGAGTTTATGGCAAGTGTCAAAACACTCAAAAAGTAAAGTATGAGCATGAAACGCTTGCAGGTTTACTTCAGAGGATACCCATTCATAGATGGAAGTGGGAAAATATAGTAATGAATTTTGTGATGGGTCTTTTTAGGACCTTGGGAAATTTTGACTCCATTTGAGTTGTTGTTGATAGGATGACGAATCATCCTACTTTATTCTGGTTAGAGTGGATTATAATACTCAATAATTAGCAAATATATATGTGAAAGAGATAGTAAGGATGCACGAGGTTCCCCTTTTTATCATCTTAGACAGTGGTACGCAGTTTACATAAAAGTTCTAGGGGAAATTACATGAGAAGTTGGGCATTCAACTCACTTCCAACACAACTTTTTATCCACAAACTGATGGGCAGTTGAAAAGAATAATTCAAGTGTTGGAAGATATGTTGAGGTCATGTGTAATTGACTTTGGAGGACATTGGTATAAATTCTTACCCTTATGCTAGTTTTCCTATAACAATAGTTATCACTCCAGCATTGACATGACACCATTCTAAGCAATTTATGGAGGGGATGTAGATTGTCTATAGGGTGGTTTGAGGCTGGAGATGTAAATCTTAGGGAGTTTATATGGTAAAAGAGGTTCAGGATAAGGCAAGGAGTATCCAAGCTAAGCTTTTAGTAGCCTAAATTCGATAGAAATAGTATGCAGATTCCAATGTGAGGAATATGATATTTCAAGTAGGTGAACAAATTCTTTCGAAAGTGTCACTTATAAAGGGTGTGATGAGATTCGACAAGAAAGGCAAGCTTAGTCCTCGATACATTGACCCATTTTACATTCTTGATTGTATAGGGCCAGTGACTTATAGGTTACTCGGATTACGTACGAATCAATTAAACAAGCCAAACCAAGGCCTTCCTTCTAGAGAAAGCAATTGTCCTGCTATACGAACCAAACGCAATGTCCGTCTTCTAAGTAAAAAACTATCCACTTCAAGTCTTTCATTTTGCCAGCAAGCTGGCGCTTGCAGCCTGTGGGTTAGACTGCCCTAAAGACTCTTCACAAGAGAGCACCAGGTCGTAACACCGAAAGACTGCGCCGTTATTAGTTACTATTAAAATGATAGAATTTATTTGTATGATTAGTCACCAGTGGCTAATTTATCACCTTTCCAGGATCCCCATCTACATTACTTAAAAAACAAAAAAATATCAAAAATGACCCACTTTGGTAAATAAATAAGGAATTCCACCAGCACAAGGCTTAATTCTTTGGTGAGATGTGAATATACTATTATTCCTCATATCATAAACCACTTTATGAGGCAAAAATGCTTCGATATCATTGAAGAAGAAGTTTGCATTGCCTTTTTAGACTATCAAGGATTTCAAAGATCTTTCATACTGTGCCCAATAGTAAGCCTTTTTTCCTTGATTGAATTTGGATTTGCTGCGCCCTGAATCAATAAATAAGCTTATTGATTTGATTTATCCCATTTCATTTATTTGGGTGAGAGGGGCCCAACCAAAGGACTAATCCAGTTACAAATGAAAGAGTAAAGTCCAATTACAAAGAAAAGAGAAGGTTGGTCCCGTCCCACGGGTTAGGTGCTTAATTGATTGTGGAAGTCCAAAGCTTAATAAGAAAGCTTTGTTGGCGAAGGTACTCGACTAACAGTAGAGACACAAATTCACTTTAAAGAAACGAAAGGAAGATGTATAAGATTTTAATGTAAGCACTAATATGGGTCTGAAAGCGATGAGCAGCAGAAAGGGGCTTCACAGCAAGACCCTCTACTAAACTAAGTAAAGAATAGAAGAAGTGGGAGATGGATTCCTTTAATAAATATGGTCATTAGCCTTTTCATTCTTTAATTTATTCGTTGGAATCCCTTATTTATTAGTATTAGTAAAGTTACTCGAGGACTTCTACTGGAATAAAAGTTCCTTATTATAGGATCCCTAGTAAAGCGCAATCCGCAATCATGAACCCAACTCTGCACTAAAGAAAGGTGTATCTGTATTCACTTTCGTTCAATACAAGCAACGATTGAGATACCGCAGAAGACGATGTGAACAAGCACCAAACGGTGTGAACAAACACTGGCTTCTTTCCAGCATGCGTTAGTGAAGCTAATAGTTCGGATATGCATACATTTTCTTGCTTTATTTCCTTAGCACCTGAACCTGAGAACTATCCACAAGACTGCTTCATGCTCTAAACTCAAGAAGAAGCTTTTGAATACGAGTCAGCTAGATGATTAAAGATCAAGCAAGCGAATGCAATCAAAGAGCATCACAATTTTCTCCATCTTAGACTTTTCATAGATGCGAAGGTTCGGATCAAGATCTTCGTGAGATAGACCCGAGGCACATAGTATGTAAGAAATAAGGGGGAAAGAAGTACCTCACCTCATTTATGAAGAATTTTTTGGAGCTAGGCTCCGAACTGTGAGAGTTTATTTTTTATCTTTCTCAAAGCGGTCAGAGATAGAGCTGGTAAAGATGACCAGCAGAAGCCTCAACAGAGGAAGAATTCTGCACGAGATAATAAGAAACGTTAAGAAGGATGTGGTAGAGGTGATAACCGTCACGTGTTCCACGGAGATGGAAATTGACATTAAAGAGGGGTTTTTTATTCTCCCTAATTTACCTTTTGATTGAGGGTATTCAACAATGGACCTATCTTAAGGTAGGAGGTGATTGAAAAAGGACTCGTGCAGTTAGACTAACTAGTGACTTTAAATTCAACCTTGAGATCGAGCCCTGCCTCTCACCTTTCAGTTTATTACAAGGAAAGACTAAAAAAAAGAAAGATTTTGGCGGATGCCTAGCTTATCTGGGGTCCATCTAGTGTTTCATGTGTCCATGTTGAAGAAGTACCGTGGATATGGAGATTATATCAAGTGAGACTCAGTCCTATTCGACAAAGATCTTCAGTATGAAGAAGAATCAATTGCAATCTTTGATTGTGATGTCTGAAAGATAAGGACCAAGGAGATTATATCGGTAAAGATTCAATGGAAGCATCGTCTAGTTGAGGAAGCTACTTTGGAAACCGATAAGGATATATGACACAAGTATCCTCTGTTGTTTAATGATTTTGGTACTACTCTATTCTCGTTTTAGCAAACTTTCCTATTTTGATCACTAGGGGATGAGTGACAGACAAATTGATATCAATTGTAACAAATGGTTCCCGTCGTTATGAATAATCCAATGAGGAAGAAAATTGAGCCAGAAAACTTCTGAGTATTAACTTAAAAATTTTGAACTTAGGCTATACTTGAACAAAATCTGAGTTATGTGAGGTCTAGGGTAATCCGGAAATGGATGAGTGATTAAATTTCAAGCTAGCTTGAGTTGATAGACAAGACATTAAAGAGCCTGTATGACTTTACAAAATCAAATTCAGGCGAGAAAAACTCCTATAATGGATTTTAATGTGAAGGGTTGATTTTACAACATCATGAGTTGAGGGTGTGTTGTAAAATGGGGATTTGGGATGCGAGTTACAAGTTTATGTTTCCATGCAACCCGCCACGGTGGGATTATTCCTGCTATGACGGGGCTACTATGGCTAGACAGTCGCGAATTTAAATGGAAAAAATTCCTTAAACCATTTTTATTTCTCCCATTTCGTTCTTGAAAGACCATAAGTGACCTAGGACAATATTCCTTTAGTTTTTCGCCAATGCTTGTGCTAAAGGTAATTAATCATTTCTCTAATTTGTATTTAGATTCCTAGACCTTAGATTATAGGGGAATCCTTTTAGGAAAGGTTTTGGCCTAAAATTAATGGTGGGAAAAGCCCTAGTTGAGGGGAGGTGATCAAGAAAGTTGCCGAGGGTTAGGATTTTGATATAATATGGATATTGTAGGCCATTGTTTGTTGATTTCTTGTAATTCGTATTATTTTTAGACCAAGAACAAACTAAGAGACTTCGAAAAGAAAAAGATCCAACTTTTTAGAATTTTCAAAGCTTAGTTTCGAGGTAGGTGATGGTTTATTTTTCATTTGTACTATATGTGTCTGCTAACTGCGATTGATAGTATTACATGTATATATATGAATAGGAAAGATGTAATGAACATGAAATGACTAATGTGATCAATTGCATGCAGTGAACTCGATACTTAATTGTGCAAGTTGTGAGCTATTCATTATTGATTGTGATATTTATTGTGATTGTTGAATTGGGTACCACGCCGGTATATATTGGATCATATGTCAAGCCAACACATAATTAGATCGGATACTACACCGATACGTATTGAATCGAGTGTGTTACGCAAATATATAATGAATTAGGTACCACGTCTGTACAAATTAACAGTTTGGGTATGGGTCCTATAAGAGGATCATTATTTAAAGTGGTATTGAGAATTGACATTGTAGAACTGCATGTTTCTTATGAAATGATAATTGGTAATCTATGTGTGTATATGCCTATCTTTACTACGTTATAGTTACTTGTATATGTTTCACTTACTAAGATGACCGCGTGATCCTACCAGTACACCATTGATTTATGTGTACTGATACTGCACTTGCTATTTCCTTGTTGAGTACAGGGCATCTTCAAGCGGCTGCTGACAGACCTCAGCTAAGAGACTAGTGATTGATTGAATTCAAGTATGAGCCAGCTCTTTCAGGCTGTCGTGTATTCTTCAAGGACCTTAATTCAATCTTTTCGGACTTAGACCTTTCAGACTTTATTTCAAATTATTGTTTTTGGGTTTGTATCCCCTTACTCTTAGACTTGTCATGTAGTAGTTTTGGTACAATGACTTTCAGGTTTTAGGGGTTATGATTTCCGCATGTTTGACCATTATATGATTATTTGTTAATTCATAAGTTTATGGAAACTTAGCCTAAAAATTATATAAAATCTGTGTTTCCACATCTTTTAAATGCCCAATTCTGTGTTAGAATGCTAGTTGGAGTGTAGTTTTGATTTCCCACTAGTGGATTAGTGTCGGTGCCACTTAGAACTATCAAAATGGGTTTGACCTGTGAGATCGGTCCAATCCAACCTTTAAATTAAGTGGGGTTGGGCTAAATTATTTTAGCCCATTTAGAAACGAGACTTTTTAGCCAAACCTCATTTGGCCCGCCAGCCTCATGGGATCAACCCTTCAGTCTCAGAGGCCGGCCCGTGGGTCATGAATTTCTTTAAAAATTTACTATATATATTTTAAGTAGTGTTTTATTTTTCCAAATCTTCAACAATTAGAAAATTGAAGTTATTATAACTATGAACCTTTGACCTCTTTTACTTTTGTGTTTATGCCTAATTTCTCGTTTCTTCTTTGTTGTCTAGTTTATGAAAAAATGATCATGCAATGTATCTTGTTATGATGAATCTTATGATTGTTGACTGTTGTAGCTTGCATGTTCTATTATTTTGTAAGTATTCCACTAAAGTGTGGGGAACTCATGGACATGTGAATTTTTGATGTATTGTTATTGTGTTGATCAATGTTCAATAGTCTTTTTAAGAGGTCAATATTGTCCACCTTTTGATTGAAGGGTCAACCCGTTCTAACCCGCAGCCCACTTAGGGCTGGATTGAGCTGCTATTTTTATATGATCTTTAGTTAAAATGGTCAGTCCGTCCTAACCCATTAACTCGCTAGCCCTTTAAGGTTGAATTGAGTTGGGTTGGATTGGATTGGATCAGCCCATTTTGACAGTTCTAATACAACTTAAGTTCTGATTTGGGTCGTGGAATTAATTTAACACTCTACCAAAAAAAGTGATAGAAAGTGAAATATCAAAAGGTTGTGTCCCAAGGCTGACAGATAGGTACATGGCCAAATTTGGATTTTTGTGTTAAATGATTGTTCAATTTGTAGTTTATAATAGTTGTCACTTAATTTGTGGAAGGCTCCCGAATTTTGTGGTTAGATTTCTTCCACGTCAGAGGGTTTTAATGCACCTATTAGAATCCAATCATGTGTATAACTATATATAAAGACATAAAAAGTAGTAAAATATAGCAAGAACAGTTTAGTATGTCTTCTTTGGGAGTAAAGAAGGGTGCATGGACTGAAGAAGAAGATATTCTTTTGAGGAAATGTATTGACAAGTATGGAGAAGGAAAGTGGCATCTTGTTCCTTCTAGAGCTGGTAAACTCACTACTATTATTAATATTGAGAGGAGAAATCAGCATTTTCAATTTTATAGATTTTAAATATTATAATTATAATTTTAAGTGATAATAATTAAATTTTAAATTTTATATTTATACATATTTAATGAATTTATTAACACTAATATATTAATCAGTAAAATCTACTGGATTTGATCAAATCCATAGGCAGATTACTAGTGTCGCTTCAATTATTATTATTTTCTCTATCTTTATTCCTTTCTTAAATTTTATGTGATATGTTCAGGTTTAAATAGATGTCGAAAGAGTTGTAGATTGAGGTGGTTGAATTATCTAAGGCCACACATCAAGAAAGGTGACTTCGCTCCAGATGAAATAGATCTCATTTTGAGACTTCATACGCTTCTAGGCAACAGGCAAGTTCATGTTCAAACACTTCAATTGATGTCACATAATATTTTTAATGACACAAGTCAAAAATTTCGTTCAAAATATTCAAGAATTAATATATATTCATAAGAAGTAATATTGTGAAACGTAAATTTTTTGTATATATTATATAACGTTTTGATGAAGTGTGTTCAACTCATCAGTCATTATCTTCACTATATATATATATATATATATATATATATTTGGTTGACTATCAAAATTCATTGTGACACATAAATTGGGACAAAAAGAGTAACTTAGATTATGTGAAAATTAAGTAAAAAGTACCATAATCATAATAATTAAAAAGGGCAGTCCGGTGCACTAAACTCCCGCTATGCGCAGGGTCCGGGGAAGGGCCCGACCACAAGGGTCTATTGTACGCAGCCTTACTTGCATTTCTGCCAGAGGCTGTTTCCAGGCTTGAACCCGTGACCTCCTTAAATAATTAACAACTTAAAATATTTTTAAAACATAAAAAAAAAATTGATTGACTCCAAATTTTTCTATGTCACAGAAATTGAAACAAAAAAATTAATATATATTAAGCCCGTATGTGTATCTAATAATTAAAAAATAAGCCTTTAGGATACTTTTGTGACATCTGCCGAAGTCTTTTATCTCTTTCATAAATTTTTTTACTCAATTAGTTACAGTCATATAAAATGAACTTGATGGAATAATATATCCAGTAGAAAGATTTCCATGGATAGTCGAGAATAGGCCTCTTTGACACGGAGGGCTTCAACTATTTTGGGTCAATAATTTAAGAAAATAAGAATATTGATGATGATGTTATACATCGTATTAAAGTGGAATGAATGAAATGGAAGTTTGTATCTGATATTTTTGTGATAAAAATGTGTCAGAATGCTTAGAAAGTAAGTTCTATAGAGTAGTTAATTGTTACACTAACTATGTTGTATTGAGCAAATTGTTGATCAATCAAGAACACACGTTCACAAGATGAATGTAGGAGAGGTGAGAATATTTAGATAGATGTATGGACACCCTAGCTAGGATATAAAAGATTAATTAAGAACGAAAATATACATGACGAGATGGTGGACAAGATGCGGGAAGCAAGACTGAGATGGTTCAAACATTTAAAGAGGAGAAGCACAAATGTCTTAATGAGCAGGTGAGAGAGGTGGACAGTGATACGTCTAAAGAAGGTAGGCAAATCGAAGAAGAGTCAAGGACATGCGATTAGACATGAAATAACACATTTTCAGCTCACCGAGTATATAATCGATCCTAAATAGAAAAATATGAAAGTCGAGGATTAAGATAAATAGATGAGTAGGCAGTCCAACCATTTTCTATCTTTCCTGAGGGAAAGCATGCTTGGTTCTATTATCTTTCTCCGTTCTATTAAAACTCTTATTTCTTTTACTTGGTTTATTTTTTTGGTTTAGATGGTCACTTATTGCTGGGAGACTGCCGGGAAGAACAGCAAATGATGTGAAAAACTACTGGAACACACACATACACAGGAAGTTAATAACTCCTCCTCAAATACAAGAGAGTAAGTACAATAATACCCTCAAGATCACCAAAAGCACCATACTAAGACCACGACCTCGACCTCGGACCTTCTCAACTACGAAGAATATTTCTTGGTGCACCAACAATAGTATGATCACAAACACATTAGACAAAGACGACGAACGCAACAAAGAAATAGTAGTAAATATTTGTGACGAGCCAATTGCAGGAAAAACAACGTCATCGTCTATAGACGACGACGGAGTTGAATGGTGGACAAGTTTACTGGAAAAATGCAATGAAATTGAGGAAAAAGCAGAAGCAGTACGGAGCTTTGAGGAAGAAAATAAATTGTTACCAAATTTGTTGCATGAGGAAAATAATTCAACACCTATGCAACAAGGACAGCACCTATGGAATCTATTTGATTCGTTTCATCAAAACAAAGACATGTAAATTAATGGTATTGTATTATTGCTTGTACTAGCTAGGGATATATTATATTCTATTGCTATCCCAAGTACAAGTAGGGTCTATCACTGTTTTTATATTAGAGTACTTTAAGTTATTAAATGTTCATTTTGTGTGATGAGAGTATTTACCATTAGGTTACTTTTATATATTATAGCAAATACAATTTATAAATTACACGCATGCTTTCTCTCTGTGACATTTTCATTTTCAGAATTCAATTAGTAAAATGAGATATGTCAGAAATTACAAATCAAGGTCGAGGCTGTTAGGTTGAAAATTGTTATGCAACTGAAATAGTTGAGCACAGGGCGTACTCAATAATATTGTCAATTTAAAGTCAAACTTAATATTATAATCTTATTTTTTTTACTATCTAGTTGACATATATAAATTAAATAATAATAATAACATAAACGGTGTAATCACCGGGGAAGATAAAATGTACGCAAGCGAAATTAGAATGTAAATAATGCAAATTTTCAATGAGAAAATATAAAATAAAGTATGAATAATAAAACCTATCTTAAGAATTTGAGAAATTGATATAATGACATCGAATAGTGTTGCATTGAATTTGATAAGTTGATATAATGATATTTAAATAGTGTTGACTTCTTGTCGTGGTTGAAATTAAAGAAGACACCACAAGGCAAATTTGATATTTTTATAGACAAACAATAATAGATTTTATATTTTGTAGAAGGTTTGACCGTTTGAGAAACTTAGAATATTCAATAATAAAACAAAAAATAGTGAAAGGGAATGAAAAATGTAAATATTGGAATAATAATGTGGCTTTATTTTAATCGTTAGGATATAAATGAGGAAACAAAATAAATAGTCACGTAAGAAAGGATGATATAATTACCTAAAAACTATTATATATCATTTCATAATTATTACAACTATTCCCCACATTAAATAAAATAAAAAGTTATTATATTTTCTATCCAATTTTTTTTAACAAAATATAAATATATATATATAATATTTTTAGAAACAATTGGTGGGGTGGGGGGCAAAAATATTATCATTACGTCAGTGACCTTATTGTCATGCCAACCTAGATTAAGAAGCTCTTTGATTGTTTGTGATTTTATCAAATGATTTTGTGATCAATTATTATACTTAGAAACTAATTAATCAAGTGTACGTGAGGCCTCGAAAAGAATGTACAGTAAAGCCTCACTAAATTAATATAAGTGGGATCATGGAATATTATTATTTAATAGATATATTATTTAATCAATAGATTAATATTTATTAACATGGAGACGAAATTGGAATTCATAAGAAAAAAACGCCATTCATGAAGGAGGGGTATTTGTGAAAACGGTATTCATGAACTTGAGGTCATGATTAATGATCTATTTTACCGCAATAAAATGAACGTCAATAACCTGCTGGATTATCCGGATGAAAATAATACATATTCAGAGTCCAAAGCTTATAAGAAATTGTGGATACTATCGGAAAAAACAATGTTAATGATGAAGTAAGGATGATACCTTTGAAAACAGTTAAGCGTAAGAAAGCACTTATCACATCTAGAATTCTTCACAATTTTATGGTGCAGTTCGAAAAAACAATACCGAAACTTTTGAATGTAATGAGAAAAATTAGAAATGAGCTTCAACTAGATTTAAATTTTAACAAAATACAATAGAATCATATTTCACTATATTGTCTTAATTATATTTGTATTTTTATAACATTATTAATTTATAATGTTAATAAGACCATATATTTATAAAAGAGTATTCTGAAAATATATTATCTTATCGAAATGAATGATTTTTTTGATTGACCCTTGTGTACCAAGCTTGAGAAGCGTGCGTTATTTTGCTTATTGAGCTGTTCAATCTTCCCTACTTACCATTCAAAGATGAGATGATGGCAAGTGTACCTAAGGTTAGGACGTTAGGTTGTACTAGCTTTAGACTTTAAGATTTAAAATGATTTAAATCTTTTTTTAGATACACGTAAAAAATTTTTGTGGTACTTTAATCGATATATTGATATTCTATCGGCTATCAAGGACGCTGACGTCAGTATACAAATTTTAAATTTTATGTCATTTTAAAATAAAAAGGAATATGTAAGTAATAAAACATTTAAGGATAAATATTTTTCCTTTTTTGGATATAAGTGTCATTTTCCCTATACAAATAGTGATACATTTTCTCTACGTATGATAAATTTCATACATATGCAGCAATGATACATTTTCTATACCTCTGTCGGAAGTAGATGAGAAAAAAGCTATCAAAATAAAATTATTTTAAAAAGACTAGTCATTAGGTGTCAATACTTTCACCTGGATGACCAGTTCTGTTTTTATTCCAGAAATTTTCAAATACTTTTCCTAAAGATGAAGGACCAAGAGATGCACATCTATAGGCCCAGAATGGAAGTTCGGAGTGGGCCATTGAGGTGTTATTTTATTTTTTTTTGGAAACTTACGTGATATGTTATAGAGAGAATTATGCAAAATATCCATAAACAAAATTATTTACACAAAAATTAACCCACTTTAACATAGCCGCTCGGCCATTTGATTTGTACAAAATATAGCAATTCGCCGTATTTGGCGGCAGACTATCACCATTTGACCTTTTTTCTTTGTTTTTTTAATATAAATGATAATATTTGATTTCTTCTTTTTTAAAATCAAAAAAGAATCTAAAATATTCTTGAATTATTGAAAATGATACAAAAATGCTCCCCATTCATTTATTGGGCCTAAAATATCCTTGACATCCGTTTTAGATCCAAAAATTACCTTTTCTTTAACGGAAAAGAGCATGAGAGACATTTTTATACCATTTTCAATAGTTCGAAGACATTTTAGGCCCTTTTCCGTAATTAAAATTCGGTTAAATAAATTTTGATTTATAATTAATTTTAAATAATTAAATTATAACCAATAGATGGTCGCCATGTGTTTAAAAAATTTATTCAAATTATTTAATTAAAATTCTGCTAAATAAATTTTAATTTATAATTAATTTTAAATAATTTTAACATAATTCTCAATTCAAGCATTTTGAAAAATTTGGAATTTCATCTCAGGATTTATAATTATGAGCTGAAATTACATATACAAATACTGATTTCATCTCATAATTTAAATCACAAAATAAAATTACATATTCAAACATCTACTTATTATTATTATAAAATATCTTCGAGTCAAACGTTAACGAAGAAATTAATAACGAAAAAGATCCTCTCTTTGTTTTCTACCAAAAAAAAAGTGATAGAAAGTGAAATGTCCCAAGGCTGACAGATAGGTACATGGCCAAATTTGGATTTTTGTGTTAAATGATTGTTCAATTTGTAGTTTATAACAGTTGTCACTTAATTTGTGGAAGGCTCCCGAATTTTGTGGTTAGATTCCTTCCATGTTCGTCAGAGGGTTTTAATGCACCTATTAGAATCCAATCATGTGTATACTATATATAAAGACATAAAAAGTAGTAAAATATATCAAGAACAATTTACTATACCTTCTTTGGGAGTAAAGAAAGGTGCATGGACTGAAGAAGAAGATATTCTTTTGAGGAAATGTATTGACAAGTATGGAGAAGGAAAGTGGCATCTTGTTCCTTCTAGAGCTGATAAACTAAATATTATATACGTTACGTTATACCCTTTGTAAAAAATTAAATTTCATGTGAAAATATATAGGTCTGAATAGATGTCGGAAAAGTTATAGACTGAAGTGGCTGAATAATCTAAGGCCACATATCAAGAGAGGTGACTTCGCTTCGGATGAAATTGATCTCATCATGAGGCTTCATAAGCTCCTAGGCAACAGGCATGCAAGTTTACATTTTAACACTTTAATTAATATATATGTGTGACTATTTCACCTAAAAGTAACATTATTTTGCGTAGATGGTCACTTATTGCTGGTAGACTTCCGGGAACGATGTAAAAAACTACTACACTAACCTTCTAAGGAAGTTAAATACTAATACTAGTATTACTATTGCTCCTCGAAAGATTAAGAATAAGTGCAAAAAAAAAACAACTAAGAATGAAATAATAAGACCCCAACCTCGGAAGTACTTCTCAAGCACAAAGAAGAATATCACAAACAATATTGTAATTGTAGACAAGGAGGAACACTGAAAAGAAATAATGAGTAATACTAGTGATGAGAAGCAAATTATAGATGCATCGACGGACAATGGAGATCAATGGTGGACAAGTTTACTGGAAAATTGCAACGACGACATTGAAGAAGAAGTAGCAGCTGTAACTAATTGGGATGATCATCTACCTCTCATCGAGTTTGCCTATAATAATAGTTACCACTCAAGTATTGAGATGGCACCGTTTGAGGCTTTGTATGGGAGACGATTTAGATCACCGGTTGGTTGGTTCGAAGTAGGTGAGATGACCTTGTTGGGCCCCGATTTGGTACTTGATGCTTTAGAGAAGGTGAAGATCATTAGAGAAAGGTTGAAGACGGCTCAAAGTCGTCAAAAGTCCTATTCTGACACTAGAAGAAGGGATCTTGAGTTTAATGTGGATGATTGGGTGTATCTGAAGGTTTCACCCATGAAAGGTGTGGTTCGATTTGGTAAGAAAGGGAAATTGAGCCCTAGATATGTAGGGCCTTATAGAATCGTGAGACATATTGGTAAGGTTGCATATGAGTTGGAATTACCATTGGAAATGGCCATGGTTCATCCGGTGTTTCACGTGTCTATGTTGAAAAAACATGTGGGTGATCCTAGTTCCATTGTACCTATGGGAGTAGTGAATATTGAAGAAAACTTGACCTATGAAGAAGTTCCTGTGGAAATTTTGGACCGGCAAGTTAAGAGATTGAGGAACAAAGAAATTGCATCTGTTAAAGTCCTTTGGAGGAATCAACAAATAGAAAGTGCAACATGGGAAGCGGAAGCGGATATGATTAAGAGATACCCTCATCTTTTCCCCTCTACCCAAACCTAAGGTATTAAGTTGTCCTTGCTCAATTACTTGAAATCCTTACATCTCAACTTTTCTTGTCATATGGTTGCAAAATTATAAAATATATTTTAAACGATATTTTAAATTACACTGTTGCATTAATGATAGGTTGTTTGTTAACACTCTACTCTACTCAAGCTAAGTCTTTTCTCATTCGAGGACGAATGTTCCCAAGGGGGAGATAATGTAACATCCCCTAAAAACGTTGTATACGATGTTTCAATTTTTGCCTAAACATGATACAGCCTCTGTATTTTGGTCATAACTTTTCATAAGAATATCCAAATTGAGTGAGTCAAATTTCTGAGTAACCACAAGATCATTACTTACAACTTTTATGAAGACCATATTTTAAGATTCGGAGGTTAAGTAGGTCAAATAAATTAATCTTTGTAAGGTAGGATGCTGTGACGGAAATGAGTGTTTATAGAAGAAAAATCATATCTCACTATAGGTTTATCCAAATTGGTTGATTCTTGAACGATATGAAACTAGACTTCCATATCTACAATTCTTATGAAGACACCAAATCCTAATAAGGAATTTATCTTATTCAAACGTAGCTCCCAAAAAGAGTATTCTGTCAAAGATAACTCATTTCACCTACCATAGAAAGATCTAGATACATTTGACATCACTCATGACATAAATTATCCTCCATTTAACATCATCCATGACATCAATATATTCCACTAAATTTTCAGATTTTTATTTATAATTATTTTATTTATTGTTAGGTCCTCTTTCCCACCTATAAATACCCACCTTATTTCCTCATTTTATTCATCAAGCTTTCTCAAGCAAATCTTCTCTCTATACACTTCTTTACACATTCTCAAATATAGTTTTAGTTCTTAGTAGTGAAGAAATACTATTCCGGTAATTCATATATTCCGGGTAGTACACAAAACGTTCTGGCAAGGAGAGAAGCTAGGACTCAAGAGTGGTCATTAAGTCTTCCGGTACCAACTAAAGCTTCAGTTTCCAGGTATGTAAGGCTTCAATGAGAGTATTCCTTCCACTCTCATGTCTAAATTATTTTGATTATATGATAAATTATATTTATTTATTTTAAGCTTTACTCTTAAGTTATGTGGATGTTTATCCATGAGTTCTTCCATCCATATAGTGCAAAAACTATTTCAATTAAGTCTCTTGATTTCAAGTAATATTTTCTTATAGTAATTTTTATTTTTACTTAATAGTATGAATCATGGTTAAACTAATGATTATTGATCTATTTTGATACAACATAATTTTATATGTATGAATTGATGAAATTGCAAGTAATTTATTTATTTATATCTTTAAAGGTTCTTGAAATTCATGGTGGGTTGTCTAAAGCATGACTTTCAATTAATGAATTTTAAAGTATTTATGTATATTTATTTACATACATGTTTTCAAGTTGAAGTGATTTGAACCCACCTAGTTTTACTATGTTTTTAATAAAGTTTGACTTGAAAGCTTTGACTCCAAATAAATGTTTATGAAAGCAATATCTATTATCAAAAAAGGAGTCTTATGAAATGAAAGAATGATGAAATGATATGAATGATGGATTCTTTATGCAATAAGGACAATTCTTGCATATTTGAATTATCAAATGTTTTAATGAGCTATTCTACCGAATATGATGTTTGAATTCTCAAGTTATATGCTATGAATATTTTGAAGTATTAAACTATTCCGTGGGATTGACTTAGCACCGAATGAGGCATTGAGGTGGGATTCGGTAAGGGAATCCTAGTAGCAACCCCTTGTCTCATTAACTATGTGCCAACATAGGAGCCCTTGTAGGCTTAGGCTAATGGATCCATAAATAGCCCTTAAAGTTAAAGTTAAAGAAATGAATGAAGTTGACGAAGTTCTACCTGGCAAGTAGTCTCCCCGGCCAACGTAGGGGGTTATGTTGGATTCCATGTAATAGCTCGCATGGTCTTAAATGTCGGTTATGGTTAATTTCCCACAAAATGAATGTTTTAAAGGATATATATATGATTTATTATGCATACATTAAATTATGTTCCATATTACATAAATGTTTTAATGTTTTCTCAATGTTCATGCATCCTTACATACTTAGTACATTCAAAGTACTAACGCATACTCTTTTGCCTACATGATATCACCATGTAGGGATCAGTGCTCCTCCTCATTCTCCTCCACGTGGCTAGTTGATATTCCATTGAAGACTACTTTTGGTGAGTTCCCATGTTCCGGGAACAATACTCCTTTATCTTTCTAGTTTATGATATGTTAAGATATTTTACTATGGAATTTCTTCTATTATGATTGAGGGTGAGCTAGGGACTTGTCTTAGCCCCGTTAAATCTAATAGTTAGAGGTATTGTTGGACATATATAAGTTGAAGATTTATTATGATTTTCGCTTGTTTATTTATCATCATTACCTATGAAAGGCTAAAAGAATGCTAAGAGGCTTGTTTGAGGTACTTTCGGGTTCCTCATTCGCCATGTCACGTCTAGGCCCTAGGCTTGGGTCGTGACAGTGGGTCCCATAATGTGGACAACCACTACTCCTAACACTCCCCCTTGGATGTCCATGCGTAAAAAAAAAATATACTGAAAAAAATATACAAAGTTATTCTGAACATCTATATCTGGTAATACACTTTGATTGCTGCCTCATTAAAATCCTTACAAGGAAAACCTAGTGGGACAAAACTTTGGTTAAGGAAAAAAGAGTGCAATTCGTATTTTACTTCCCCTGATGAAAACTTCATTTGATATTTTGGAGACGACGCATTCCAACCTTATATCTTAGTTTCTCAAAAGTTGATGTTGGTAATGCCTTTGTGAATAAATCTGCAAAATTATCACTTGAACGAACTTGTTGTACATCAATATCACCATTCTTTTGCAGATCATGTGTGAAGAATAATTTTGGTGAAATATGTTTCGTTCTGTCTCCTTTTATGAAGCCACCTTTCAATTGAGCTATGCACGCGACATTGTCTTCAAATATAATTGTGGGTACTTTAACATCATTTTTCAGACCGCATCTTTCTTTGATGAACTGTATCATCGATCTCAACCACACACATTCTCTACTTGCTTCATGAGTTGCTATTATTTCAGCATGATTTGAAGAAGTAGCAACAATGGACTGCTTTGTAGATCGCCATGATATAGCAGTTCCTCCGTGTGTAAATAGATAGCCTGTCTGAGATCGAGCTTTATGTGGGTCTGATAAATAACCTGCATCTGCATAACCAATAAGGTCTGCGCACTCTTTGTTAGTATAAAACAAACCCATATCAATAGTACCCTTCAGGTATCGCAAAATATGTTTGATACCGTTCCAATGCCTTCGCGTTGGGGATGAACTATACCTTGCTAGCAAATTAACAGAAAATGTTATGTCTGGTCTAGTTGCGTTAGAAAGATACATAAGTGCACAAATAGCACTGAGATATGGTACTTCAGGACCAAGAATTTCTTCATCCTCTCTTGGAGGTCGAAATTGATTTTTTTCCACTTCAAGTGATCGAACAATCATTGGAGTACTTAATGGATGTGCTTTGTCCATGTAAAATCTTTTTAAGATTTTCTCCGTGTAGGCAGATTGATGAACAAAAACTCCGTCTGCTAAATGTTCAATTTGCAGACCTAGACAAAGTTTTGTCTTCCCAAGGTCTTTCATTTCAAATTCTTTCTTTAGATATTCAATTGCCTTTTGGACCTCTTCAGGGGTTCCAATGAGATTTATGTCATCAACATAAACGGCGAGTATCACAAACTCTGATTCCGTTTTCTTAATAAAAACACATGGACAAATAACATCATTAATATAACCTTCATTTATTAAGTACTTACTTAGGCGATTATACCACATACGCCCTGATTGTTTCAGACCATATAATGATCTTTGGAGTTTTATTGAGTATACTTCCCGAGACTTTTTACATGCTTCAGGCAATTTTAATCCATCTGGAATTTTCATGTAAATTTCATTATCAAGTGAACCATAAAGGTAAGCTGTAACTACATCCATTAGATGTATTTCAAGATTTTTATGTACAGCTAAACTGATGAGATATCGAAAAGTTATTCCATCCATAACTGGTGAATATATTTCTTCATAATTGACTCCGGGTCTTTGAGAGAATCCTTGTGCAACAAGGCGTGCCTTATATCTTACAATTTCATTTCTCTCATTTCGTTTTCTAACAAAAACCCATTTATAGCCAACTGGTTTTACACCTTCAGGGGTTTGGACTACAGGTCCAAAAACCTCACGTTTAGCAAGTGAGTCTAATTCTGATTGAATTGCCTTTTGCCATTCTGGCCAATCACATCTACGTCGACAATCTTCGACGGATTTAGGTTCAAGACTTTCACTATCTTGCATGAGGTTAATTGCAACATTATATGCAAAAACATTATCCACCGTAATTTTTGATCGATCTAAATTTATCTCATCACCGGTAGAACTTATTGAAAGTTCTTCATTCACTTGAGTCTCGGGTTCACTGATTTCTTCAGGAATATCAGGATTACTCAAATCTTGACCTTCTTCAGGAGGTTCTATTGTAGTATCATCTTTATTATTTCTTACGCTTCTCTTTCTAGGATTTTTATCCTTTGAACCCAACGGTCTACCACGCTTCTAGCGTGTTTGGGATTCAGAAGCTATGATACTTGTAGATGATCCTTTTGGGACATCAATCCGGATAGGCACATTCACTGCAGGGATATGTGACTTAGTTATCCATTTTAAATCAGTAAATGCATCTGGCATTTGATTTGCTATTTTCCGCAAGTGGATGATCTTCTGGACCTCTTGTTCACATGTGCGGGTACGTGAATCAAAATATGATAGTGATGAAACTTTCCACGCAATTTCTTTTTCTTTTTCGGGTTCCTTTTTCTCTCCCCCTAATGGCGGGAAAATTGTTTCATCAAACCGACAATCTGCAAATCGAGCAGTGAATAAGTCTCCAGTCAATGGTTCAAGGTATCTAATTATGGAGGGTGAGTCAAACCCGACATATATACCCAACCTTCGTTGAAGGCCCATTTTTGTACGTTGTGGTGGTGCTACAGGCACATATACCGCACAACCAAAAATTCTTAAACGGGCTATATTTGGTTCATGACCAAATACTAATTGTGACGGAGAGTATTTATTATAATGTGTCGGTCTTAGACGTACAAGTGCTGCTGCATGTAAAATAGCATGACCCCAAACAGTAATTGGCAATTTTGTTTTCATTAGTAAAGGTCTTGCTATCAATTGTAGGCGCTTTATAAATGACTCTGCAAGGCCATTTTGAGTATGAACATGAGCAACAGGATGTTCAATTTTTATCCCAATTGATAAGCAATAATCATTAAATGCTTGGGATGTAAATTCTCCAGCATTATCAAGGCGAATGGCCTTAATTGGATAATCTGGGAATTGCGCTCTCAATCTTATTATTTGTGCTAACAACTTCGCAAACGCCAGGTTGCGAGATGATAACAGGCACACATGAGACCATCTAGATGATGCATCTATTAGGACCATAAAATATCTAAACAATTCACTTGGTGGATAAATAGGTCCACATATATCTCCATGTATACGTTCTAAAAAGCCAGGAGATTCGATGCCAACCTTCAGGGTCGATGGTCTGGCAATTAATTTGCCTTGATAACAAGCAGCACATGAAAATTCATCATTTGTAAGAATCTTCTGGTTCTTTAACGGATGTCCAGTTGAATTTTCAAGAATTCGTCTCATCATTATTGATCCGGTATGACCTATTCGATCATGCCATAACATAAATATATTTGGATCACTAAACTTCTGGTTTACGATCATATTTGCTTCAATTGCACTAATTTTTGCATAATATAGGCCAGATGACAGAGTTGGTAATTTTTTCAAAATATATTTTTGGCATGAGACACTCTTGGTTATACCAAGATATTCAATATTCATTTCATTTAATGTCTCAACATGATATCCATTTCTGCGAATATCTTTAAAACTTAACAAGTTTCTTGGAGATTTAGAAGAGAATAATGCATCTTCTATAACAATTTTTGTCCCTTTAGGCAGAATTATAGTAGCTCTTCCGGAGCCTTCAATCATTTTAGAATTGCCAGATATCGTAGTAACATTAGCTTTTCTTCTAAGCAAGTTGGAAAAATATTTCTCATCTTTAAAAATAGCATGAGTTGTTCCACTATCAATTACACAAATATCTTCTTGATTGATCATTGATCCAAATAAAATTTGAGGCATTTCCATATTTTTCTTCAAAAAGAAAGAAAGTAAATATTATAATTAATACCTGATTTATTATACAAAGTTTTATTTCATTACATTGAGCTAGAAAAATACAAACATAATATTTAATACATACAATAACAAAGAGAATTATTTAAATATTATCGGGCTTGTCAACATTCATATTTACTTCTGGAAAATTAAAGAAATCAGCTACATCCAGATGCATGGGCTCAATATTGTCCTCAGAGATAAAATTTGTCTCTGGATTATTTTCTGCCCTCTTTAACGATGCCTGATATAGATGAACCAAGCGTTTTGATGACCGACAAATCCGCGACCAGTGCCCCACACCTCCACATCTATGACATATTGTTTCTGAATTATTCTTCGGTAAAACTTCTGGATTTTTACCCTGCCTTTTATATTGCTGGTTATTTCTCGGTGCCAGCCAAGCATCATGATTAAAATTTCTTCTTTGACTACGACCATGACCACGACCACGACTGGGGCCATGGCCTCTTTCTCGTTGGTTAGAATTTGCCCGATTCACTTCAGGGAGTGGCAAAGAACCAACTGGCCGACTATCATGATTTTTCATTAATAGTTCATTATGTCTTTCAGCAATAAGAAGGTGAGAAAGTAATTCAGAATATTTTTTAAATTCTTTTTCGCGATATTGCTGCTGCAGGAGCATATTCGCGGGTGAAAATGTGGAGTATGTCTTTTCAAGTTTATCTTGCTTAGTGATCTCTTCTCCGCATAAATTTAACTGAGCTATAATTCTAAATAAAGTAGAATTATATTCAGTTATATTTTTGAAATCCATTAATCTCAGATTTAGCCAATCATGACGAGCTTGTGGAAGCATGACCAACTTCAGGTGGTCATATCTTTCTTTTAAATTTTTCCACAATTTAAGGGGTTTTTTTAATGTAAGATATTGTAATTTTAGCCCCTCGTCAAGATGGTGACGGAGAAATATCATGACTTTAGCACGATCTTGATTGGATGCCATATTGTCATCTTTAATGGTGTCTGCCAGACCCATTGATTCTAAATGAATTTCAGCATCAAGTGCCCATGATTAGTAGCCTATTCCAGAGATATCAAGAGCAGTAAATTCAATTTTGGAAATATTTGCCATTTTTTAAAAATAAAATTAAGTAAAACTCTTACCACTTTTATTACCTTGAAAAATTAGTCGGAGCCTCGTGCTGATAACGTGTTATAAAATTTAAACAAATGAACAATTTGAGAAAGAGTAAATAAGGGAACAGGAGGAAGAACAGAATAGAAGGAAAAATAGGTGTGTTTATTTCTTCTCCGTGTATGGCTATTTATAGCCTCAATGAATAGATGAGATAAGGATGAAGGAGTAAATTTTCTTATAGTGGGTCCCATAATATGGACAACCACTACTCCTAACAAGATTGACATTTAATTATTTTTTTTGGGGTCAAACATGTCCAAATTTTCTGCGGAGGAGGAAGAGAAAAGGTTGCAATAAACCGAATTGTAGCAACATATATATTGTAGCAATCATGCACTTTTTGTCCTTATCTGATAATAGAAACAAACAACTCTTTTACACCTAGAGCCCATTTGGATTGGCTTTAAGTTGGTCAAAACCAACTTAAAGCCCCTTTTTAACTTTTAGACGTGTTTGTCTAATGCTGACTTTAAGCCATAAAGTTCTTAAAGTCAGTCAAAAATGAAAAGTTAGGATTTCTAACTTTTTTTTTCAAAGTGCTTAAAGTCATTTTCTTTGACCAGGGAAATTACTTTTATATTCCTTATATTTTAACTAAATTCTCAAACTATCTTTTTTTATTCTTTTAACCCTAAAATTCACATTATAAGCACTTTTATCCAAACACTCAATGTCACGCCCCGAGAGGGTACCCTAGGCGTGGCCGGCACTCAGAAACTATTTCTGACTTCTGAGAGAACCACTTGGTCTTATTTCTTATTTATTCATGAGCGGAAGACTTAAGAATACTAATGTGGGCTTGTCATAATCAAAGGAAAAATAGATAATTCTTATAAGAAGTAGTTTCTAAGGAGAACTACTCCGATTACATCATCAGACTATGTCTATGAAGCCTCTAATACTCTTAGATGGTGCCAATGACATGTCCATGGCTACCTCAAAAGAAACATCACACTCAACAATAATAAAAGGATAAGGAGTTCCTTCGAATACAAGAAGGACTCACCAAATAGCTGAAAAGAAATGATCTTCAACGATGCGCCTGTTGATGATCTCTAACACCTGTATCTGCATCATAAAACGATGCAGGTCGAATGACGTCAGTACATGGAATGTACGAGTATGTAAAATGGCAGGAAGGTAAGGACAGATATCAATAAACTCCTCTCGAGAAAACTCAGCTCAAAACTCAACATTATCTCAACATCAATATGTAATGCAAGTTTAAAATATAAAAATAATAGTAATAAACAATGCATACTCAGTTGGGAGTTTCTCTAACCGACAACCATCACTTATGAGCTAGCGATGATACAACGAAGCGATGTCGTTGCCACATCCATCCAATACCTTGCCAGGGTAAAGGACATCACCATCTTGGATCCACTCATCAAAGTCCTCTTTTTGGGACTTAAGAGGCATAGCCTCCATCCTACGCTGGCTACGTAGTTCTGGGGTTTGAGTCAATTAAACTCTTACCCAACTCGGTGCTCAATACTACTCCCAAAATATGTGCTCATATTAAACTCATCATCTAGTCTCATTGGACTTTAATTTAAATCATCAAACTCATCTCATTTCATGTTCATCAATCATTATACTTCCAAAAACATCATTTTCATCTCATCAAAACATCTTGCTCAAAATATCATTTGCTCAAATTCATTCAAATTCAACTCTTTTGCTCTTTCAAAACTCAATAAAATACATATATAGTATTAATTCATATATCTTTCTTTTTATCAATGAAAATAATAAAAAGCCAACATCTTTACTCAAAACATGTATAAAAATATTCATGAACATCAAATCAATTAGGATTCATGGGAAAGTAGCCATGAATAATAATTCCAATAATATGAGAGATAACAATAATAATATTAATGCATAAATATATCAAACTCAATAGAAGAAGAATTAATTTATTTAGAATTCAAGATTTGGATAAAACTCAACTATAACTCAATTATAATGAACTTAAATATTGGGCGCATGGACGAACTCAATCCAATGCTATGAAAGCCTTACATATCTTAAATCCGAAGGTTTACTCCGAATTGGAATACTCTTGGATCCCTAGCCTTTTCTTCTCGCCGGAGCGTTTTGTGTACTACCCGGAGTATAAGAATAACCAGAGTAGTATTTTTATACTACTAATACTAAAACTATATTTGAGAAGAAGTATATAAAGAGAAGAAATGCTTAAGAAAGCTTGATGAATAAAATGAGGAAATAAGGTGGGTATTTATAGGTGGGAAAGAGGGACCTAACAATAAATAAAATAATTATAAAGAAAAATCTGAAAATTTAATGGAATATATTGATGTCATGGATGATGTTAAATGGAGGACAATTTATGTCATGCATGATGTCAAATGCATCTAGATGTTTCCATGGTAGGTAAGATGAGTTCTTTTTAACAGAATACTCATTTTCGAAGCTGCGTTTGAATAAGATAAATTCCTTATTAGGATTTGGTGTCTTCATAAGAATTGTAGATATGGAAGTCTAATTTCATATCGTTCAAGAATCAACCAATTTGGAGCAACCTACAGTAAGATATGAATTTTCTTCTATCAACACTCAATTCCATCACAGCACTATATCTTGCAAAGATTAATTTATTTGACCTACTTATACTCCGAATTTGAAGTTATGTTCTTCATGAAAGTTGTAGGTAAGGATGTTGTGATTACCCAGAAATTTGAATCACCTAATTTGGACCAACCTATGAAGAGTTATGTCCAAAATACAGAGGCTGTATTATTTTCATCGAGAATTGAAATACCGACATACAATATTTTAGGGGTTGTTACAATATCTCCCCCTTGGGATCATTCGTCCTCAAATGAAGATGAAAATAGGAGACATAAAAAATGAATATCATCAATACATCAATTTCTCAAAAACTCTGATACTTAAATGGTCAATGACTCAAACTCAAGAATAAACATCGATTCAAAGGTAGAAATAAGGAATATTACCTTGAATATCGTTATCAGAAGGCACAAATAGATGAGGATAGTTAGCCTTCATATCTTCTTCAGCTTCCCATGTAGCCTCTTCAACAAATTGATTTCGCCATAGGACTTTGACAGATGCCACTTCCTTAGTTCTTAATTTACGAACTTGACGATCAAGAATTTGAACTTGAACCTCTTCATAACTCAAACTCTCTTTCACCCCAATGTTCTCAGCTGGGACAACAAGTGAAGGATCTCCCAAACACTTCTTAAGCATAGAGATGTGAAACACGGGATGAATAGCAGCTAATTCTGGGGGCAACTCCAATTCATATGCTACATTACCTACCCTCCTCATAATCTGATAAGGACCAATGTAGCGGGGACTAAGCTTCCCTTTCTTTCCAAATCTCATCACACCCTTCATGGGTGAAACTTTCAAGTATACCCAATCGTACACTTTGAACTCCAAATCTCTTCTTCTAACTTCAGTGTAGGATTTTTGGCGACTTTGAGCAGTCCTCAACCTCTCTTGTATGGTTTTCACCTTCTCCATAGCTTGGTGAACCAAGTCTGGTCCAATCAACTCAGCTTCACCAACTTCAAACCAACCAATTGGTGATCTACATCTTCTCCCATACAGAGCTTCATAAGGAGCCATTTGAATACTCGAATGGAAACTATTATTGTATGCAAACTCAATAAGAGGTAAATGATCATCCCAATTACCTTTGAAGTCAATGACACAGGCTCTTAACATATCCTCCAAAGTCTGTATCGTACGCTCTGCCTGGCCATCTGTTTGCGGATGAAAAGCAGTACTAAGGTTCACTTTTGAACCCAAGCCCTTCTGAAATGACTTCCAAAACTGAGCAGTAAATTGAGCTCCCCTATCAGAGATGATAGACAAAGGAACTCCATGCAGTCTAACAATCTCTCTAAGATACAGTTTGGCATAATCCTCTGCAGTGTTCGTAGTCTTAACCGGCAAGAAATGGGCCGATTTGGTCATCCTATCCACAATCACCCAAATAGAGTCATGTTGTTTGCGGGTTCGTGGTAAACCGGTAATGAAGTCCATATTGATCATTTCCCACTTCCATTCTAGTATCTCTATATTCTGAGCCACTCCACAAGGCCTTTGGTGCTCAACTTTAACTTGTTGGCAATTTGGGCACTTGGACACAAACTCTGCTATATCTCTCTTCATTCCACTCCACCAGTATACTTCTCTTAAGTCATGATACATCTTTGTTGAACCTGGATGGATGGAATACTTAGAATTATGGGCTTCTTTCATGATTCTCTCCCTAATACCATCAACACTTGGAACACATAATCTTTCTTGATATCTCAACACTCCATCTCCCCCTTTGGTAAAAGCCATTACCTTCTGCTTGTGAACCTCATCCTTCAATTGAAGAAGAATGGGATCCTGATCTTGCTTTTCTTTCACCTCTGCAACTAGAGATGATTCGGCTCCATTTTGTACTATTGTACCACCCTCACTAGAGTCAATAAGTTGAACTCCCAAACGCGCAAGTCTATGCACTTCCTTTGCCAACTCCTTCTTTTCCTCTTCCACATGAGTTGTACTCCCCATAGATAACCTGCTAAGAGCATCAGCAACTACATTTGCTTTACCTGGGTGGTAGAGAATGCTCATGTCATAATCCTTGAGCAACTCTAGCCATCTCCTTTGCCTCAAATTCAGCTCCTTCTGGCTGAATACATACTGTAAGCTCTTATGGTCTGTGAACACATCCACATGTACACCATAAAGATAGTGACGCCAAATCTTAAGAGCAAATACCACAACTGCCAACTCAAGGTCATGAGTGGGGTAGTTCCTCTCATGAGTCTTAAGCTGCCTGTAGGCATAGGCAATGACCTTACCTTTCTGCATCAATACACATCCCAACCCAACTCTTGAAGCATCACAATAGATTACAAAACCATCTGTTCCTTCGGGTAGGGATAGTACTGGAGCAGTAGTCAATCTAGCTTTCAACTCTTGAAAACTTTTCTCACAAGCATCAGACCATTGAAACTTAGCCTTCTTCTGAGTCAGCTTAGTCAATGGTGAGGATATGGATGAAAATCCCTCAACAAACCTCCTGTAGTAACAAGACAAACCTAAGAAACTCCTTATGTCGGTTGGAGAGGTGGGTCGGGGCCAGTTCTTAACTGCCTCAATCTTTTGAGTATCAACTTGGATTCCATCCCCAGATATAATATGACCTAGGAATGCTACAGACTCAAGCCAAAACTCACACTTTGAAAACTTAGCATACAACTCCTTCTCCTTAAGAGTTTGAAGTACAATCCTAAGGTGATTAGCATGCTCACTCTTACTTCTAGAGTAGACCAAAATATCATCGATGAAGACAATTACAAACGTATCTAGGTATGGCTTGAATACTCGGTTCATGAGGTCCACAAAAGCTGCTGGAGCATTTGTCAATCCAAAGGACATAACAAGAAACTCAAAATGACCATAGCGGGTTCGAAAAGCCGTCTTCGGGATGTCACATTCTCTCACTTTCAACTGGTGATAGCCTGATCTGAGGTCTATCTTAGAGAAACATGTGACACCCTGAAGTTGGTCAAATAAATCATCTATTCTAGGGAGAGGGTACTTGTTTTTAATGGTGACCTTGTTTAGTTGTCGGTAATCAATGCACATTCTAAGGGACCCATCTTTCTTTCGCACGAATAGGACAGGAGCGCCCCAAGGTGAGACATTTGGCCTAATAAACCCCTTATCTAGGAGGTCTTTCAGTTGTTCTTTCAACTCTTTCAACTCAGCAGGAGCCATCCTATAAGGAGGAATGGAGATAGGTTGTGTATCAGGAAGGACATCAATACCAAAGTTTATCTCTCTATCAGGAGGGATTCCGGGTAGATCCTCAGGAAAGACTTCAGGAAACTCATTCACAATGGGAACTGACTCAAGAGATGGAGTCTGATCATTAATATTTTTGACTCGAACTATATGATATATACATCCCTTAGAGATTAATTTTCTGGCCTTAAGGTAGGAAATAAATTTACCCATTGGCACTACAGAATTCCCCTTCCACTCTAAGATAGGCTCGTTTGGAAATTGAAACTTGACAATTCGGGTCCTACAATCAACCGAAGCATAACAAGAATAAAGCCAGTCCATACCAAGAATCACATCAAAATCAACCATGTCCAACTCAACTAAGTCAGCCATGGTATCCCTATGATAGATTGACACAGTACAATTTCTATAGACCCTCTCAGCTAAGATAGAATCACCAACAGGAGTAGACACACTGAAAGGCTCAAGAAGACACTCAGAAAGGATCTCAAATTTACTAGCCAAGTAAGGAGTCACAAAAGATAATGTAGCACCCGGATCAAGTAATGCATACACATCAAAAGAAAGGACTCGGAGCATACCAGTAACAACATCGGGTGCATTCTCTTGGTCTTGGCGACTACCCATAGCATACAGATGGTTGGTTCCCCCACCTGCACTTGAAGCTGCACCTCTATGATTACCTCTATTCTGTGGAGCTGCAGATGAAAAATGAGCTCTACTACTTCCATCTCCCTGCCTTTTTGAAGGACACTCATTCTGGAAGTGACCTATCTTTCCACATCCGTAGCAAGCATTGGTGCCCACACGACACTCTCCCAAATGGAGCCTCCCACATCTAGCACATGGTGGTTTTCCTCTAGAACCTTGAGCCATAATTAATTGGGACTGAGAACCTTGAGATCGAAAGTTTTGGTGACTTAGCGATCTCTGATCATACCTGGTATTAGGTGTAAAAGCATTTGTTGGGGAAGGTGCATAATTGGAAGACCTTTTCTGAAAGAAAGAATTGTTACCCTTCCCTTGCTTCTGCTCATTCTCATGCCCAACAGACTTAGCCTTCTTGCTTAGGTGTTCTTCTCGGTCCTTTTTCTTGTCATCCTCAACCTGCTGAGCATACACCATCAATCTAGAAAAATCCATGTCAGAAATCATTAGCATTGCCTTACATTCTTTCTTTACATGTTTGCCTAGGCCAGAGACAAACTTCCTCATCTTAGACCTCATATGAGGAATCATTTCTGGGGCATATTTGGACAATTGAATAAACTTCAAACTATACTCTTTCACAGTCATACTCTCTTGCTTGAGGTTCACAAACTCCTCAATTTTTGCTTCACGTAGCTCTTGGGGAAAGAAGTTATCAAGAAATGCTCTTTCAAACTCATCCCAAAGAGCAGGCTCTGCATCCTCACCTCTAATTTCTTCCCACTGGTTATACCAGACATTTGCCACATCCTTGAGTTGATAAGACACCAACTCAACCCCCTCGATCTTTGTAGCATGCATCGCTTTTAGTATCTTCCACATCTCATCAATGAAATTTTGGGGGTCTTCATCAACGTTGGAACCCGTGAAGACCGGCGGATTCATTCTCAGAAAATCTCTGATCCTCGTGGCAGCAGACGACTCTTGATAACTAGAGCTAGGAGTTGGTGAACTCTGGCTACTATTTCGAGCAGCCACCAACTGGGTGAGCATAACAATCGCTCCTCCAAAATCTTCCTCAGAAGTAGGAGTGGTCTGAACAGTAGGTACTTGGGGTACCTCAGTAGACCTTGCAGGTCGGCCCCTAGTTCTCCGTGGAGGCATCACTGACTGTGGAACCTCAGTGCTGGCAGCATTCCTCTGACTAACTGAACGTTTAGGAGGCATGTCTGAAACGCGTAAACGCACGAATTAGAAAGAAAGCTTTTATAGAGTTAAACTCTATCGCACGAACTTAGATTATGAAAGAAGTGAAATAATTCCTAATGTCCTATAGCTTCCTGATTATAAGTGTGGTGCACGACACACCTATAAACAAGACTCTACTAGACACGGCTTCATAGACACCCTAGGACTTTTGAACTCTCTGCTCTGATACCAAGTTTGTCACGCCCCGAGAGGGTACCCTAGGCGTGGCCGGCACTCAGAAACCATTTCTGGCTTCCGAGAGAACCACTTGGTCTCATTTCTTATTTATTCATCAGCGGAAGACTTAAGAATACTAATGTGGGCTTGTCATAATCAAAGGAAAAATAGATAATTCTTATAAGAAGTAGTTTCTAAGGAGAACTACTCCGATTACATCATCAGACTCTGTCTATGAAGCCTCTAATACTCTTAGAAGGTGCCAATGATATGTCCATGGCTACCTCAAAAGAAACATCACACTCAACAATAATAAAAGGATAAGGAGTTCCTTCGAATACAAGAAGGACTCACCAAATAGTCGAAAAGAAATGATCTTCAACGATGCGCCTGTTGAGGATCTCTAATACCTGTATCTGCATCATAAAATGATGCAGGTCGAATGACGTCAGTACGTGGAATGTACGAGTATGTAAAATGGCAGGAAGGTAAGGACAGATATCAAGATACTCCTCTCAATAAAACTCAGCTCAAAACTCAACATTATCTCAACATCAATATGTAATGCAAGTTTAAAATATAAAAATAATAGTAATAAACAATGCATACTCAGTTGGGAGTTTCTCTAACCGACAACCATCACTTATGAGCTAGCGATGATACAACGAAGCGATGTCGTTGCCACATCCATCCAATACCTTGCCAGGGTAAAGGACATCACCATCTTGGATCCACTCATCAAAGTCCTCTTTTTGGGACTTAAGAGGCATAGCCTCCATCCTACGCTGGCTACGTAGTTCTGGGGTTTGAGTCAATTAAACTCTTACCCAACTCGGTGCTCAATACTACTCCCAAAATATGTGCTCATATTAAACTCATCATCTAGTCTCATTGGACTTTAATTTAAATCATCAAACTCATCTCATTTCATGTTCATCAATCATTATACTTCCAAAAACATCATTTTCATCTCATCAAAACATCTTGCTCAAAATATCATTTGCTCAAATTCATTCAAACTCAACTCTTTTGCTCTTTCAAAACTCAATAAAATACATATATAGTATTAATTCATATATCTTTCTTTTTATCAATGAAAATAATAAAAAGCCAACATCTTTACTCAAAACATGTATAAAAATATTCATGAACATCAAATCAATTAGGATTCATGGGAAAGTAGCCATGAATAATAATTCCAATAATATGAGAGATAACAATAATAATATTAATGCATAAATATATCAAACTCAATAGAAGAAGAATTAATTTATTTAGAATTCAAGATTTGGATAAAACTCAACTATAACTCAATTATAATGAACTTAAATATTGGGCGCATGGACGAACTCAATCCAATGCTATGAAAGCCTTACATATCTTAAATCCGAAGGTTTACTCCGAATTGGAATACTCTTGGATCCCTAGCCTTTTCTTCTCGCCGGAGCGTTTTGTGTACTACCCGGAGTATAAGAATAACCGGAGTAGTATTTTTATACTACTAAAACTAAAACTATATTTGAGAAGAAGTATATAGAGAGAAGAAATGCTTAAGAAAGCTTGATGAATAAAATGAGGAAATAAGGTGGGTATTTATAGGTGGGAAAGAGGGACCTAACAATAAATAAAATAATTATAAAGAAAAATCTGAAAATTTAATGGAATATATTGATGTCATGGATGATGTTAAATGGAGGACAATTTATGTCATGCATGATGTCAAATGCATCTAGATGTTTCCATGGTAGGTAAGATGAGTTCTTTTTAACAGAATACTCGTTTTCGAAGCTGCGTTTGAATAAGATAAATTCCTTATTAGGATTTGGTGTCTTCATAAGAATTGTAGATATGGAAGTCTAGTTTCATATCGTTCAAGAATAAACCAATTTGGAGCAACCTACAGTGAGATATGAATTTTCTTCTATCAACACTCAATTCCATCACAGCACTATATCTTGTAAAGATTAATTTATTTGACCTACTTATACTCCGAATTTGAAGTTATGTTCTTCATGAAAGTTGTAGGTAAGGATGTTGTGATTACCTTGAAATTTGAATCACCTAATTTGGACAAACCTATGAAGAGTTATGTCCAAAATACAGAGGCTGTATTATTTTCATCGAGAATTGAAATACCGACATACAATATTTTAGGGGTTGTTACAATATCTCCCCCTTGGGATCATTCGTCCTCAAATGAAGATGAAAATAGGAGACATAAAAAATGAATATCATCAATACATCAATTTCTCAAAAACTCTGATACTTAAATGGTCAATGACTCAAACTCAAGAATAAACATCGATTCAAAGGTAGAAATAAGGAATATTACCTTGAATATCGTTATCAGAAGGCACAAATAGATGAGGATAGTTAGCCTTCATATCTTCTTCAGCTTCCCATGTAGCCTCTTCAACAAATTGATTTCGCCATAGGACTTTGACAGATGCCACTTCCTTAGTTCTTAATTTACGAACTTGACGATCAAGAATTTGAACTTGAACCTCTTCATAACTCAAACTCTCTTTCACCCCAATGTTCTCAGCTGGGACAACAAGTGAAGGATCTCCCAAACACTTCTTAAGCATAGAGATGTGAAACACGGGATGAATAGCAGCTAATTCTGGGGGCAACTCCAATTCATATGCTACATTACCTACCCTCCTCATAATCTGATAAGGACCAATGTAGCGGGGACTAAGCTTCCCTTTCTTTCCAAATCTCATCACACCCTTCATGGGTGAAACTTTCAAGTATACCCAATCGTACACTTTGAACTCCAAATCTCTTCTTCTAACTTCAGTGTAGGATTTTTGGCGACTTTGAGCAGTCCTCAACCTCTCTTGTATGGTTTTCACCTTCTCCATAGCTTGGTGAACCAAGTCTGGTCCAATCAACTCAGCTTCACCAACTTCAAACCAACCAATTGGTGATCTACATCTTCTCCCATACAGAGCTTCATAAGGAGCCATTTGAATACTCGAATGGAAACTATTATTGTATGCAAACTCAATAAGAGGTAAATGATCATCCCAATTACCTTTGAAGTCAATGACACAGGCTCTTAACATATCCTCCAAAGTCTGTATCGTACGCTCTGCCTGGCCATCTGTTTGCGGATGAAAAGCAGTACTAAGGTTCACTCTTGAACCCAAGCCCTTCTGAAATGACTTCCAAAACTGAGCAGTAAATTGAGCTCCCCTATCAGAGATGATAGACAAAGGAACTCCATGCAGTCTAACAATCTCTCTAAGATACAGTTTGGCATAATCCTCTGCAGTGTTCGTAGTCTTAACCGGCAAGAAATGGGCCGATTTGGTCATCCTATCCACAATCACCCAAATAGAGTCATGTTGTTTGCGGGTTCGTGGTAAACCGGTAATGAAGTCCATATTGATCATTTCCCACTTCCATTCTAGTATCTCTATATTCTGAGCCACTCCACAAGGCCTTTGGTGCTCAACTTTAACTTGTTGGCAATTTGGGCACTTGGACACAAACTCTGCTATATCTCTCTTCATTCCACTCCACCAGTATACTTCTCTTAAGTCATGATACATCTTTGTTGAACCTGGATGGATGGAATACTTAGAATTATGGGCTTCTTTCATGATTCTCTCCCTAATACCATCAACACTTGGAACACATAATCTTTCTTGATATCTCAACACTCCATCTCCCCCTTTGGTAAAAGCCATTACCTTCTGCTTGTGAACCTCATTCTTCAATTGAAGAAGAATGGGATCCTGATCTTGCTTTTCTTTCACCTCTGCAACTAGAGATGATTCGGCTCCATTTTGTACTATTGTACCACCCTCACTAGAGTCAATAAGTTGAACTCCCAAACGCGCAAGTCTATGCACTTCCTTTGCCAACTCCTTCTTTTCCTCTTCCACATGAGTTGTACTCCCCATAGATAACCTGCTAAGAGCATCAGCAGCTACATTTGCTTTACCTGGGTGGTAGAGAATGCTCATGTCATAATCCTTGAGCAACTCTAGCCATCTCCTTTGCCTCAAATTCAGCTCCTTCTGGCTGAATACATACTGTAAGCTCTTATGGTCTGTGAACACATCCACATGTACACCATAAAGATAGTGACGCCAAATCTTAAGAGCAAATACCACAGCTGCCAACTCAAGGTCATGAGTGGGGTAGTTCCTCTCATGAGTCTTAAGCTGCCTGTAGGCATAGGCAATGACCTTACCTTTCTGCATCAATACACATCCCAACCCAACTCTTGAAGCATCACAATAGATTACAAAACCATCTGTTCCTTCGGGTAGGGATAGTACTGGAGCAGTAGTCAATCTAGCTTTTAACTCTTGAAAACTTTTCTCACAAGCATCAGACCATTGAAACTTAGCCTTCTTCTGAGTCAGCTTAGTCAATGGTGAGGATATGGATGAAAATCCCTCAACAAACCTCCTGTAGTAACAAGACAAACCTAAGAAACTCCTTATGTCGGTTGGAGAGGTGGGTCGGGGCCAGTTCTTAACTGCCTCAATCTTTTGAGTATCAACTTGGATTCCATCCCCAGATATAATATGACCTAGGAATGCTACAGACTCAAGCCAAAACTCACACTTTGAAAACTTAGCATACAACTCCTTCTCCTTAAGAGTTTGAAGTACAATCCTAAGGTGATTAGCATGCTCACTCTTACTTCTAGAGTAGACCAAAATATCATCGATGAAGACAATTACAAACGTATCTAGGTATGGCTTGAATACTCGGTTCATGAGGTCCATAAATGCTGCTGGAGCATTTGTCAATCCAAAGGACATAACAAGAAACTCAAAATGACCATAGCGTGTTCGAAAAGCCGTCTTCGGGATGTCACATTCTCTCACTTTCAACTGGTGATAGCCTGATCTGAGGTCTATCTTAGAGAAACATGTGACACCCTGAAGTTGGTCAAATAAATCATCTATTCTAGGGAGAGGGTACTTGTTTTTAATGGTGACCTTGTTTAGTTGTCGGTAATCAATGCACATTCTAAGGGACCCATCTTTCTTTCGCACGAATAGGACAGGAGCGCCCTAAGGTGAGACATTTGGCCTAATAAACCCCTTATCTAGGAGGTCTTTCAGTTGTTCTTTCAACTCTTTCAACTCAGCAGGAGCCATCCTATAAGGAGGAATGGAGATAGGTTGTGTATCAGGAAGGACATCAATACCAAAGTTTATCTCTCTATCAGGAGGGATTCCGGGTAGATCCTCAGGAAAGACTTCAGGAAACTCATTCACAATGGGAACTGACTCAAGAGATGGAGTCTGATCATTAATATTTTTGACTCGAACTATATGATATATACATCCCTTAGAGATTAATTTTCTGGCCTTAAGGTAGGAAATAAATTTACCCATTGGCACTACAGAATTCCCCTTCCACTCTAAGATAGGCTCGTTTGGAAATTGAAACTTGACAATTCGGGTCCTACAATCAACCGAAGCATAACAAGAATAAAGCCAGTCCATACCAAGAATCACATCAAAATCAACCATGTCCAACTCAACTAAGTCAGCCATGGTATCCCTATGATAGATTGACACAGTACAATTTCTATAGACCCTCTCAGCTAAGATAGAATCACCAACAGGAGTAGACACACTGAAAGGCTCAAGAAGACACTCAGAAAGGATCTCAAATTTACTAGCCAAGTAAGGAGTCACAAAAGATAATGTAGCACCCGGATCAAGTAATGCATACACATCAAAAGAAAGGACTCGGAGCATACCAGTAACAACATCGGGTGCATTCTCTTGGTCTTGGCGACTACCCATAGCATACAGATGGTTGGTTCCCCCACCTGCACTTGAAGCTGCACCTCTATGATTACCTCTATTCTGTGGAGCTGCAAATGAAAAATGAGCTCTACTACTTCCATCTCCCTGCCTTTTTGAAGGACACTCATTCTGGAAGTGACCTATCTTTCCACATCCGTAGCAAGCATTGGTGCCCACACGACACTCTCCCAAATGGAGCCTCCCACATCTAGCACATGGTGGTTTTCCTCTAGAACCTTGAGCCATAATTAATTGGGACTGAGAACCTTGAGATCGAAAGTTTTGGTGACTTAGCGATCTCTGATCATACCTGGTATTAGGTGTAAAAGCATTTGTTGGGGAAGGTGCATAATTGGAAGACCTTTTCTGAAAGAAAGAATTGTTACCCTTCCCTTGCTTCTGCTCATTCTCATGCCCAACAGACTTAGCCTTCTTGCTTAGGTGTTCTTCTCGGTCCTTTTTCTTGTCATCCTCAACCTGCTGAGCATACACCATCAATCTAGAAAAATCCATGTCAGAAATCATTAGCATTGCCTTACATTCTTTCTTTACATGTTTGCCTAGGCCAGAGACAAACTTCCTCATCTTAGACCTCATATGAGGAATCATTTCTGGGGCATATTTGGACAATTGAATAAACTTCAAACTATACTCTTTCACAGTCATACTCTCTTGCTTGAGGTTCACAAACTCCTCAATTTTTGCTTCACGTAGCTCTTGGGGAAAGAAGTTATCAAGAAATGCTCTTTCAAACTCATCCCAAAGAGCAGGCTCTGCATCCTCACCTCTAATTTCTTCCCACTGGTTATACCAGACATTTGCCACATCCTTGAGTTGATAAGACACCAACTCAACCCCCTCGATCTTTGTAGCATGCATCGCTTTTAGTATCTTCCACATCTCATCAATGAAATTTTGGGGGTCTTCATCAACGTTGGAACCCGTGAAGACCGGCGGATTCATTCTCAGAAAATCTCTGATCCTCGTGGCAGCAGACGACTCTTGATAACTAGAGCTAGGAGTTGGTGAACTCTGGCTACTATTTCGAGCAGCCACCAACTGGGTGAGCATAGCAATCGCTCCTCCAAAATCTTCCTCAGAAGTAGGAGTGGTCTGAACAGTAGGTACTTGGGGTACCTCAGTAGACCTTGCAGGTCGGCCCCTAGTTCTCCGTGGAGGCATCACTGACTGTGGAACCTCAGTGCTGGCAGCATTCCTCTGACTAACTGAACGTTTAGGAGGCATGTCTGAAACGCGTAAACGCACGAATTAGAAAGAAAGCTTTTATAGAGTTAAACTCTATCGCACGAACTTAGATTATGAAAGAAGTGAAATAATTCCTAATGTCCTATAGCTTCCTGATTATAAGTGTGGTGCACGACACACCTATAAACAAGACTCTACTAGACACGGCTTCATAGACACCCTAGGACTTTTGAACTCTCTGCTCTGATACCAAGTTTGTCACGCCCCGAGAGGGTACCCTAGGCGTGGCCGGCACTCAGAAACCATTTCTGGCTTCCGAGAGAACCACTTGGTCTCATTTCTTATTTATTCATCAGCGGAAGACTTAAGAATACTAATGTGGGCTTGTCATAATCAAAGGAAAAATAGATAATTCTTATAAGAAGTAGTTTCTAAGGAGAACTACTCCGATTACATCATCAGACTCTGTCTATGAAGCCTCTAATACTCTTAGAAGGTGCCAATGATATGTCCATGGCTACCTCAAAAGAAACATCACACTCAACAATAATAAAAGGATAAGGAGTTCCTTCGAATACAAGAAGGACTCACCAAATAGTCGAAAAGAAATGATCTTCAACGATGCGCCTGTTGAGGATCTCTAATACCTGTATCTGCATCATAAAATGATGCAGGTCGAATGACGTCAGTACGTGGAATGTACGAGTATGTAAAATGGCAGGAAGGTAAGGACAGATATCAAGATACTCCTCTCAATAAAACTCAGCTCAAAACTCAACATTATCTCAACATCAATATGTAATGCAAGTTTAAAATATAAAAATAATAGTAATAAACAATGCATACTCAGTTGGGAGTTTCTCTAACCGACAACCATCACTTATGAGCTAGCGATGATACAACGAAGCGATGTCGTTGCCACATCCATCCAATACCTTGCCAGGGTAAAGGACATCACCATCTTGGATCCACTCATCAAAGTCCTCTTTTTGGGACTTAAGAGGCATAGCCTCCATCCTACGCTGGCTACGTAGTTCTGGGGTTTGAGTAAATTAAACTCTTACCCAACTCGGTGCTCAATACTACTCCCAAAATATGTGCTCATATTAAACTCATCATCTAGTCTCATTGGACTTTAATTTAAATCATCAAACTCATCTCATTTCATGTCCATCAATCATTATACTTCCAAAAACATCATTTTCATCTCATCAAAACATCTTGCTCAAAATATCATTTTCTCAAATTCATTCAAATTCAACTCTTTTGCTCTTTCAAAACTCAATAAAATACATATATAGTATTAATTCATATAACTCTCTTTTTATCAATAAAAATAATAAAAAGCCAACATCTTTACTCAAAACATGTGTAAAAATATTCATGAATATCAAATCAATTAGGATTCATGGGAAAGTAGCCATGAACAATAATTCCAATAATATGAGAGATAACAATAATAATAATATTAATGCATAAATATATCTAACTCAATAGAAGAAGAATTAATTCATTTAGAATTCAAGATTTGGATAAAACTCAACTATAACTCAATTATAATGAATTTAAATATTGGGCGCATGGACGAACTCAATCCGATGCTATGAAAGCCTTACATACCTTAAATCCGAAGGTTTACTCCGAATTGGAATACTCTTGGATCCCTAGCCTTTTCTTCTCGCCGGAGCGTTTTGTGTACTACCCGGAGTATAAGAATAACCGGAGTAGTATTTTTATACTACTAAAACTAAAACTATATTTGAGAAGAAGTATATAGAGAGAAGAAATGCTTAAGAAAGCTTGATGAATAAAATGAGGAAATAAGGTGGGTATTTATAGGTGGGAAAGAGGGACCTAACAATAAATAAAATAATTATAAAGAAAAATCTGAAAATTTAATGGAATATATTGATGTCATGGATGATGTTAAATGGAGGACAATTTATGTCATGCATGATGTCAAATGCATCTAGATGTTTCCATGGTAGGTAAGATGAGTTCTTTTTAACAGAATACTCGTTTTCGAAGCTGCGTTTGAATAAGATAAATTCCTTATTAGGATTTGGTGTCTTCATAAGAATTGTAGATATGGAAGTCTAGTTTCATATCGTTCAAGAATAAACCAATTTGGAGCAACCTACAGTGAGATATGAATTTTCTTCTATCAACACTCAATTCCATCACAGCACTATATCTTGCAAAGATTAATTTATTTGACCTACTTATACTCCGAATTTGAAGTTATGTTCTTCATGAAAGTTGTAGGTAAGGATGTTGTGATTACCTTGAAATTTGAATCACCTAATTTGGACCAACCTATGAAGAGTTATGTCCAAAATACAGAGGCTGTATTATTTTCATCGAGAATTGAAATACCGACATACAATATTTTAGGGGTTGTTACACTCAACTACTTATTTATAAAAATAACTTTCAGCACTTCAAAGTTCTAAAAGCATTTCATACATAAAAGTTACTTTTTTAAGCCCATCCAAACGGGCTCCTAGAATTGAAAAATTAATAAGGATTATATTTGTCTTTTTGGAATTTAGCAAGTTGCCAGAAACCGGCACTACTTATCCGAGCGAAATTTCAGTTGAGAAAATAATAGGAAAATTCTTGAATACTCTTATAAATAAGTTATAATTTTCATTTGTTATACTTTTTTAATATATTTGTTGTTTTCATTTAATTTTATGGTCATATTTTTTTTCTATTCTAAAAAGAAAATGAATTATGTTCGTGTCATTTTGAATCTTATAATTCTTATATAAGAATGCTAATGTAAATATTTTTAATTTTTTACTTATATTGTTAGTTAATCCAACGTACTAAACAATCAAACTTACTGAATAATGTATAAACTAACGATATGCTATACAAATAAAATATACATCATACGTTACTCTCTTTTCATTAGAGTGTTGTATTTTTTCGCATAGAACATATATATATATGTTTGTATTCGATTATTTCTACGCAATTTTTCTGAACAAATTAAAAGTACAATTAAATTAAATATTATTAATTTTTTAAAATGTAATCTAAACAAAGTCAAAATTAATTTATTTAATCGATTTGGTTCAATTTAAATTCATATTTACCCAAATCACAGCACCCCTAATTTCAAGCATATTCTTTTACCTATTTTGGAATATACCCCGATCCAGAAATGGACGTTTGAAAATGTAAACTTGTGGACTAACTAAATTGGAAACAATTACTGCTATTGACGATTGTGAATGTGAAGTTTTTATCCTATCATTGTGTGGACTAACCAAATTGGAAATAAATTATGTATAATTTATCTAAATTTTATAGTGTTAGAAGTTAATTATATTATTTATTTATTTTTGCAAATTATAAAAATCTCTTAAAATTTATATTTTTCGAATACATCACTGAATTTTTGAATACATCAGCAGACATCCGGACACATAAGGAAGGGATGTATCAGAGAGGAGAGGAATGTATCAGAGAGGGGATATAACATCTATATACATAGAGAAGGGATGTATCAGATAGGGGAGGATGTATCCGTGAGGGGGATAGGGATGTATCAGTGAGAGGGGAGTGATTTATCCGAGAGAAGATTTAGAATTTTTTAAAAAATGGTCGGAAATTTTAGAGATTGTATTAAAATAAGATGTGTATTTAGGTAATTTTTCTATAAAGTAGGGATTACACAAATCCCATACTTTTAAGAGCTAATTACATCATATTCCGACATTTTTCCAAATTACAAAAATCCCTTAAATTTGGTGGAATCCGGATACATCACATACATCTTGATACATCATGTAAAGTGATGTATCCGACTGATACATCGCGTAAAATAATGTATCTGACGTCCTAATACATCACGTAAGTGATGTATCCGATCGATACATCGCTTAAGTGATGTATCCAACGTTCCAATACATCACATAAAGTGATGTATCTGACATATACATCGGGTACAGTGATATATCAGAAAATAGGAGAGAGTAGAAATTTTTATAATTTTTTCAAATGGTAGGAAATTTTAGAGAATATGATAAAAATAAATTGTGTATTCAGATAATTTTTCCATAAAAGAATTAGTTTCACAAAATCACAAAGGATAAAACTCATAAATATATTATAACGACCTAACCCATCGTTACTAAAAATATGTGCGGTAAAGGTATACGAATCACATTCGTCATAAAAATAGGATCAATTTCTTGGTATGCGAGTGCATTAGTTGTGAATTAAGGTCGTACAATGTCTCTATCTCAAAGTTAAGTTGAAAGTGTCTTTTCGATTTAGTTTCGGACTTGAATTTAAACTAGTGTCAACTTCAAATGACCATAACTCTCAGCCTATAATGAATTAGGTAGCCCATGACCTATCAAATTAAAGGTCTATAAGTCTTATATCCAATTCCACCAAATTTGCCTCATTTTGAGTTTGGAGTAAAAAATTATGTCTATTTTACTAAGAATTGTCCATGTTGGGCCGCCAAAGCGGGAGTCAATGGGACAGAAGTTAAAAAAGGTGTATTTTTATTATTTTATTCTTCCCCTAAGAGCCAAAATAGATGAGGGTTACCCTCGAAACCCCCAAGAAGCTGATCTAGGCTTGGAGAGAAGGAAAGAAGAGATTTCCAGCATAAGTAAGGCTACAACCCATGAATTTCAGGCCCGTCACCATAGTTTTTCTTTCAAAAGTCAAGGATCGTGCTATAATCCTTCTACAATTACTTGGATCCCAAGTAGGATAGGTTTTCTCAATTGAGTAATTATAAATCCATTCCCATTGCTTAAGATAATGTAGATTGATGGGAGATTTCATGCCTAGGCCTTCGGATAAGGAGTTTGGAGGTTAAATGATTATTAATTATTGTTTAGAGTGGGAATATATGTTGTGGGTCATGATTATTATGTGACTAGTGATAAATGTCTAATATTTGAATGTTAATATTGGTGAAGTTGTTTAGAAGGCCAATGATTCTTATGAGATTAAGTATAGACAATAGCTGAGTTATGACGAAATCCTAACACTTGGGGATTATGGGATATTGATGTATATAGAGGGATGTGTTTATACAAATAACTATGTGTGTTTATGCTAATTATTCCTGTGAATTACTTGAGTAATGCGAATAATGAAATAAAGGATAAATGTGAATGACTTAGTGTTGATAGATATCTTGCCATGAACGTTTTTGATTACATGTCACTATAGGTTGTGGTTTAGTCTATATCATAGAGATACTCTTAATAGTGATTGAGTAATGTTGTGATGTTTACCATGCATTTAATTATTGTGGTTGAGTGATTGATATGTTGTTGTGATTGGTCTACAATCCTAAGACCATAAAATCTATAATTTTGAACTTTCTTAACTAAAAGTGATGTCGTGAATAGAGAAGGCTAGATGAAATATTATTAATGAATGAGAAGATAGAATGAAAACAATAAAGAGTTTATTTGTGAACAATTTCATGTAATGAACCTATTATTTGATTGTGCAAGTATGTAAACTATTCATTGTGGACTGTGATTGTGGTTTTGATTGTGATATTAGATCGGGTGTTACGTTCTGACATATATATAGGAGCTGGTGTCATGTTCTGACATATATATTAGATCGAATGTCACGTTACGACACATATATAGTTTGGACATGGGTTCCATGAGAGAACCATTGTGTGGCTATCACATGTGAATTGATTTTGACTATAAGGGTGATGATAGAGAAACTGACTCGAATATAATTGAGCATGTCCATCATGTATAATAATTGATATAAAAGGACAAAAGGTCCAAGTATTACCATATTGGCTGTTGTATTTGAGACTTAACTTATGAAACTATATATTACTCCTAAAATAGTAAATTGATAATGTGTTCCTATATATGCATATTCGAATTATGTTATGGGTGTTAGATACATCCGCATCATAGGTATGAGATCATGGGTAAACAATTAGAAAGTAGTCAATGCATTGTTAAGTGAGATTAGTGAGTTAAAATTAGGTATTACTGATGTCCTGTGAGCACATGTGTTAAAGGAGGGAGTTGGAGAGATTTCAGAGATTTTGTCTCTGTGCAGGCCGCCCTGGCGGGAAGAATCTCTCTATGGTGAGGCCGCCAGAGCTGGATTAGTCCCACCATAGCGAACCAGTATGGTTATGAGAAGAGCCTTAGTCCACCTAATTATTTTCCTTTTTCAAGTAAATGTTAATTATCTTAGGGCCATATGTTGGTGTGAAAGCTAAAGATAGTAGACGGGTTAGACAGAGTTAGTAGTGGCCGTAGTTTGGAAACTCCTCTATGTGATAGAAGGGCTATGCCTTAATCTCTATTAGAGTTGGCAGCATACCAACTAGAAGGGATGCAAGTTAGGCTTGAACGACTTTAATGAGATTAATAGGAATGATAAGAGTTTGTGCATAAAGGTTTGGCGAGTGTATTTCCTTAAGAGCGTATTTTCTTCTTGTTGATTTCTTTATATTATGCGGTAGGTATTGGGTTGAATGATGATGCCTACCAGTACATGTTGTTTATAGTGATACTATTCTTGCTATGCCACATGACATAGTCTGGTTGTAGGGTCAGTGATGTCTTTTAGGTGAAGACGAAGATGATTCTCCAACAGCTTCTACTTTTCCTTTCTTATGATGGGAGCTGTCATTAATCTATGTATACTCTGTATCTTTAGAAGCTCTTGTACTTGTTTAGACGTATCATTGGGGGTGTTAAAGTGTTTCTTATAATCAAACTTGGAGTTTTAAATTAATTTATGGTGTCTGCATTACTGTTTTAGGACTATTAATGATATTTTATTAAACTTCTGCATGATATTTTGTAAGGATTCTCCTAGGTGTTAGAATAGGTGTCCACACGGCCCGGTGGGTTGATTCTGATAAGTTGGTATCAAAGCACAGGCTATCATCAAGAAGCTATGAAGTATTCTAGGAAGTCATTCTATTTTTTCACTTCTTTTGTGTTGTCTGTCGTTTGTTGTATGAGTTGAGTCTAATTGGTATCTTTGAATTTCAATTGGTATCTCAATGAAGTTAACTTGATGTAGTTGTCACGGCTGAAGGGACAAAGTAAAAAAAATATGAACCAAGAAGGTTTTAATTGGTATCTGGCCATAAAAGCTGTGTAAGTGCATGGATGATTAATGAATGGTCATCCATGAAGCGAATTAAGTTAATGAGCTTGACTTTCTTGTGTGATGTGGTTTCAGATTTTGTGATTTTGTGATTTTGTGCCTAGTGATGTCTTCCTGATGGACTATGTGTGAATTATGCTTACATGAATAATATGATGTGTGAATTGTGCTTGCACGGATAATTCAATGTTTTGTGAATTTTATGTTGCCTGAGATAAATGCATATGTGTGAAAGGTACTTGCCTGAATGGTTGAAATTATGTGAGATATAATTGCTTGGATTTCTGTGGACTTGTTGTCAGAAAAAGGGTCATAATTTGGTTATGTGCAATGGTCTAGTGATAAATTATAATGTGATATATTACAAGTTAAAATTGACCAATGAAAAAGGGTCATATTATTTCTTGTTGGTTTGATATGAGTTTATGTTATATATTACAAGTTAAATTGTCTAATGAAAAAATTTTCTCCGTTGGGTTTTCGAGGCGTTCCCATTTTAAAATATAAAATTTTTAGTTTAAGTTCATAAATATTATTTCTTTAAATTGGCCGATGAAGAAATTATCGTCAATTTCCAAGGCCTCCCATGTTTTTAAGACGAATTTTATTTTTGAATTGTTGTTGTTGTTGCTGCTGTTGCTGCTGTATAAGTATAAGTATATTTCATATTTATTATACTTATACATTATTTTATCTTCTCCTCAATTTAAAAAAAAATTAGTTCAGTCGGGACCCACAATTGTGAATTTTGAAGCATGTTAATACCTTTCCTTCAGAATAACTTGAATCTGTAACGACCTGTCCCCGTAGTTAGGAATATGCCAATGGAGAATGATTTCGGGCCAAAAATCTTTGGGTAGTAACTTCGGAAAAATTTAGCCTTGGCTAAACTTGAATGAATTTTGAGTCAATTGAGGTCTAGGGTGATCATGTGAATGGTGGGTGATCATGTGAATGGTGGGAGATCAAATCTCTAATTTATTTAGATAAGATGATAGGCAAGGTGATACGGAGCATTTACGGCGTTGTTGTTGTTCTTTATATTATTGTTTTATTTTATTATTTGTGTATATTTCATATTTATCATACTTATACATTATTTTATCTCCTCCTCAATTTGAAAAAAAATAGTTCAGTCGGGACCCACAATTGTGGATTTTGAAGCATGCTAATACCTTTCCTTCGGAATAACTTGAATCTGTAACGACCTATCCCCATAGTTAGGAAAAGGCCAATGGAGAATAATTTTGGGCCAGAAAACTTTGGGTAGTAACTTCGGAAAAATTTAGCCTAGGCCAGACTTGAATGAATTTTGAGTCAGGTGAGGTCTAGGGTGATCATGTGAATGGTGGGAGATCAAATCTCTAATTTATTTAAATAAGATGATAGGCAAGGTGATAGGAGCATTTACGGCATTGTTGTTGTTGTTGTTCCTTATATTATTGTTTTATTTTATTAGTTGTGTATATTTCATATTTATTATACTTATACATTATTTTATCTCCTCCTCAATTTGAAAAAAATAGTTCAGTCGGGATCCACAATTATGGATTTTAAAGTGTTCTAATACCTTTCCTTCGGAATAACTTGAATCTGTAACGACCTATCCCCGTAGTTAGGAATAGGCCAATGAGAATGATTTCGGGCCAAAAAATTATGGATAGTAACTTCAAAAAAATTTAGCCTAAGTCAGACTTGAATGAATTTTGAGTCAGGTGAGGTCTAGAGTGATAATGTGAATTGTGGAAGATCCAATCTCTAATTTATTTAGATAAGATGATATCTAAGGTGATATAGAGCATTTACGGCTTCGCGAAATCGCATTCGAGCGAGTAAAACTTTAAAAATTGAATTTGGCGTGAAGAGCATATTTTAATACGTCTTGAGAAGGGGGTGTTATGAAATGGAGATTTAGAGCTCAAACTCCGAGTTCTCTATTTCCATGAAACCCACCAGAGTGGGATGGTCCTACTAGAGTGGGATGGTCCTGCCAGAGCGGGACAGTTGTGAGACTTAAGTCGGGAAAAAACCTCAGAATGGTCTATTTCTGCAAAAATAATTCCTACGACTTCAAGAGGCGACCTAGGGAGAATTTCATCAATTTTCCATGAATTTCCACGCTTAAGGTAAGGATTTGACTCCCTAAATTAATCCTTTGATTCCTAGAACCTAGAAACTATGGTTGGTAATCATTGGAGGAGGGTTTCAATTGAAAACTAATGGTGAGAAATAGCCCTACTATGGGGTTAGGATCATGGGTTTGTCCTAGAATGAGAATTGTGTTATTTTTTATGATAGTTAGGCCATTGTATTGATCCTTTATATGTATTTACTGTTTCTAGACCAAGAACAAGAGGATAGAATCTGTAAAGGGAAAGCTCTTGCACTGTAAGGTTGTTGAAGCTTGAATTTGAGGCAGGTGATGGTCTTGTTTTCCATATGTATTTCATATACTCGTTAAATTGCTTCATGAAATGCCTATGTGTATATGAATAGGAAAACATGTTAGATTATTTGTGAAATGATCACTTGGTGACATGTTTTTGTGATGAACGTGTTCTTGGTAAACGTAATTTTATAAATATTGAATGTATTTGTGATTGTGGTATGTTTGGATCGGATATCACATTCAACACATAAATTGGATCGGGTGTCACGTTTCGACACATATTTGGATTGGGTGTCACCTTTCGATACATATTTGGATCGGGTGTCACATTTCGACACAAAGTTGATTGTTTGTAGGTCCCGTGAGAGGACCTTTATGTGAAGTTATAGCCCATTGAAGATATTGAATTGTGATCTTGCTGAATATGGTTGAAGATGAGTTTGGTTGACTTATTATGCATATGTGTATGCTTGTTATATTGAATTTACTTGTCTATGATCCGCTTACTGGCTAACAGCGTGATCCTACTAGTACACTGTTGTTTTTGTGTACTGATACTAAACTTGCTCTGCCTTTGTTGAGTACATGGCATATTCAGTTGGCTGCGGAGAGACCTCATTTAGAAGAGCGAGACTTGTTCGAGTTCAAGGTTGAGCTGTTTATTTCAAGCTGCGGTAGACTCTTCTTTGTTCTAGTCTTTTTTTCAGGACTAAGACTTCAAACATTGTTTTAGTATTATGACTTCATTTTGGGGGTGTTCCCCTCTCTCATGCTGATATATAGTTAGAGTTTTGGTACAGATGACTTTCAGTTCCTAGGATGTGATTACTTTCGCATATTTTGGTTAATGACTAGTTGATTCTGAGTTTATGGGAACCATTATTTATTTATTGATTTAAACCTTCTTTCGAAGACTTTAACTTTTAGTATATATCGTGATTATTGTTGTTGGGCTATTGAAAATGGTTCTCCCACCAGATGATTAGTGTGTGTGTCAGTCGCGGCGTGTTGGGATCGTGACAGAACCCTTACCTAGAATCTATTGGTTTTGCAGATATTTTTTAAAAAATAATTAATTGATTTCCTAATTATCCTAAAATTAGGTGGCGACTCCTTAAAATTAATTTTTTCTTTAAATTCGTATAAAACAATTAATTTTTTTTATAAGTCACCACGACATTGCTCCTTATTTGCAAAAATAGGGATCTCAACAGTAATTGTCCCACAATCTAATGGTATCTTCTCTAGAATAAATGTTTCCATCGTTGACAACTATATATCAAGGATGATTCAAAATAAATGTTTCCTTCGTTGATAACTATATATCAAGCATGATTCATAATAGCCATGTGTTGTTTGAGTACTAGTATCTTTCAACCACACACACCAAAAAGGGAAGATAGATTACACTGTATTGCCATGATCGACTGTAATTCTCCGTTGCAGTAAAGTGTCCTTGTTGATATTATAAAGTTAATATTGATTAGATTAGACAAGTTAGTTAGTTGATTTAGGGTTGAGTAGTGGCATAATTGTAAATGATTAGTTTTGTTGTTAGTTAGTTGGGAAAAGGGCTTGATATATTTCTTAACGTTGTGATTTAGAGCTGATATAGTTTTCGTTATAAAAGTAGTTCATACATATTCCTATTGTTACACAAATGACACATATATACCTTTTTAGGGTTAAAGAAGTAAGATAACTATGTGTTATATATGTACTATATACAACTATAGTTTACAAGAATTACATTACATAGTTATACTTAGGGTTTTATATCAAATCTACCCCCTTCTCAAACTCTCGCTTGCTCACCCCCCCTCCTCTTTCTCTAATCTCTCTCTTGCACTTACCTCTCTTCCTTTCTCGCTCCCCTCTCTCTCTATCTATCTTCTGATCCAAATTACAGATATTACTAATACAAATCAGGGCAGAGATATGTATCAAGCAAGAGATTAGAGACCTCTCTTCTTTCTCTTCAATTTCATAGTCAAACTCTCAATATGCCTGAACGAGGAAGAGATATAGTATTATATCAATGCATTCTAAAAGAGTATACTACAAATGATACAAATGTATAACAAGGACAAAATACAGTTGAATGCATTGATTGATACAAATCTATAGCTAGTTGATATAGAGTGAATACACAAGGAACAAATACACTTGATATAATTAGTGTAATCTTTTTAATTTTTGTTGTTTATCTTTAAATGATGTTTTTGGTTCTTTGAAAATACTTGGTCAGTCTTGTTTTAACTTTCTGAGTTTTGTGCTCAGTTAAATTTTGTCACATTATACAGAAATAAGTAAGAAAAAAAAAATTTACTCCATAAAATTGAAAGAAGTGATGGAAATGAAAGAGGAGTTTCCCCATCGAGGCTGGCAGGATAGCTACATTGGCAATATTTCGATTTTTGTGTTGAAAAAGAGCGTTCAATTAGGCTTTTATAACAGTTGTCACGTAATAAAGTGGAAGGCTCCACAACTTGATTTAATTTCTTCCATATACGTCAAAGGGTTTTAATGCACCTTTTAGACATGTGTATAAGTATATAGAGAGACAAAAAAAGGTGGTAAAATATAGTAAACATTTAAGGAATTTTGTAAGCTATAAATTGCATCTTATTCCTACTCTTTCAATATTTATAAAAATTCCTTCATTTTTTAAAGATTCGGATACATAGTATACTGCCGGATACATAGTTTTGATACATTACTTAATGTTTTCTTTTACGATTTATAAGAAAATAAACTTTAATTATAATTTAATTTTCACTATTCACGTCAGTCAGTTTCATATGAAGCTGCAATCCATATGAACTCTAATATCATTTTAAAATTCAAATTATTTTCATCTTAGTCCTCTCCAAAACACATCAAAATAGAAGAAATCAAAAGTCGATTTAAATGTATATGATGAATATATCAATATTGTCGAGACATTCAAATTTTTGGAAAAACGATGTGAAGTATGAACGTTACAAGAGTGATGAAATAGTTGTTGGGCAAAATATCTCTTTTATGAATCTCAAAACTGTCATTGCTGCTGAATTGGCTATCGATGTGTCGAGGAAAAATATGAAAATTCGATACATAGTAGAAGGTAATTCGTCTCCATTGACTATTAGGAATGATATGGGAGTAAAGTTGTACGTTGAGTTGAATAAAAATGTGCCTTATCTCTCAATGTACATACTTTGTGTTGATACATCGGATAAAATGGCTAGAGAGATATGCTTGTTTGATGGCACTTTCGGTGAAATCGTTTGTGTTGAAGGTTCAATTAATGATACTCAAGCTCTTACTGTGGTTGAAGCAAAGTTGGTGATTCGTATTATATACCGGAATTAGAAGTAACAAATTACATTACAGATACAAACAATACTAATGTGAAGGAGAAACAATTGTATAAGGATAAAACAACACTCGTATCTGTGATGGCGAGATAAAAGGTTGAGCATAATTTCAATTTCAAGGTTAAAAGATCTGATAAAAAGAGGTATGTAAGTATTAGTAGTGCACCGGCAATTAAGATATTCATATTTTTTTTGATATAGATAAGTAATGATACATTGTAATTTAATTTTTTGTTTATAAATTAATAAATGTTGATATTGTATGTGCTGTTAAGACCTTTTTAATATGATAAATAGATATTTTGATACATTAATTTTAAATGATGATGATAATGTGTTTCTATTCTTTTATGCTCAAATTGTTATGGCATATATAATGTATCAATAACTGTAACATATATCAATCAGTATGGATAATTTGTTATCTAGTACAAACTATATTAATTTAAAATTAACAATTCTGATTATTAAATTATTGTTTATTAATATTGTATTTTCCTTATTTTCAGTAGTTTGTTGATTTTTTTTACGTGTGACGTTGTTGATATGTAATATATCTGATACATACAATGCAACTATGTATTAGTATATTTTTCAGAAGACTGCAGTTGGTGTATGAAAGCATCTTGTCAGAAAAATTTGGATGTATTCAAAGTGAGGTACTTCAATGGTGAACATACATGTCGAGATAGGAAATTAACCAAGGTCCAGACAACTGTTGGATTTGTTAGTGGGGTGACAGTTCCTAAATTGGTCAATCATAAAAAAATTAACACCCAAATGATATAATAGATTATGTTAGAGAAGTCTACGGGATTGATATTTCTTACTATCAAGCTTGGCGTGCTAAGGAACGTGCATTTCAGATGATAAGGGGTAAACCTGCCGATGGATATAAGAATCTACCCAGATACATATATATGCTAAACAGTGTGTATCCAAATTCATATATAAGAATGCACACGTCAGGATATAATCAATTTATGTATCTGCTCATAGCGTTAAGACCATTGATGAGAGGATTTGAGTTCTGCAGACTAGTAGTTGTTGTTGACAGAGCACATCTTGATGGGGCTTACAAAGGTACCTTTGTATCGACAAGCACACTCGATAGGGCAGGTATGCGTTTTTTAAATTATTATGAATAGATTTTAAATTAATACCCGTAACATTAAGAATGTGATACATTAATATTGATTACTTTTCTTATTAGGATGTACATTTGCCATTAGCTTATAGTGTCGTGGACATGAAAAATGACTGTTCATGAACATGGTTCTTCCAACAATTAAAAAGTGCATTTGAGGAGCGTGATAAAATGTGTGTTGTATCGAATAAAAATAAAAGTATAATGAAGAGCGTAAGCACTATGTATCCAAATATTCAACATTATGCATGTATAAGGCATCTTTGGAAAAATGTTTGTACAAACTTTAAGAGGAGCAAAACCACACTAAGTGATTTATTTTATTCAATGGAAAAGGCTTATTGAAAAGAAGATTTGAAAAATTGATGATCAAATTGGATAAAGTTGATCGCAGGGTTAAAGAATATCTTGAGAATATTGGGTATGAAAAGTGGTCAAGCCGATCAACAGAGGAAGAATGATGACTTCTAATATACCGGAATGTATCAATGATTTCCTTGTTGAGACGCAAAAGCTTCCTATATTAGACTTTTTGGAAGAGACTAGAATTCTTTTTAGTTCATGGAACTACAAAAATAGAGAAATAGCCGGATATACAAAGGAAGCATTAGGAAGAATATTTGAAGAGATTTTGATTATAAACGCATCTAAATCTTTGAGAATGAAGGTATGTATAGTAATTTTATATATCTTATGTATCTGATAAGATGAATCAAATGTAGGTTGTTCCGTCGTTTGAATATATTTTCTAAAATATATTATTTACTTTTGTATATTTGCAGGTTGTGCCATCATCTGAATTTATTTTTTTGATTTATGAATCTAGACGAAGATATATTGTGTGTCTTGAGCCTAAAATATGCAATTGCGGGAGAATTTCAATATGACGAGATACCATGTGCACACGCAATTGCCGTTTTAAAGAGTAAGAATGTTACAAATATACATCCCTACTTCTTTGAATATTACAAATCAGCTGCATTAGCAAGTACCTATGAAGTTCCAATGGTACCAATGCCGGATAAGGAAGATTGGTCAGTTTCAAATGATGTGTTAGAGGAAATTGTCTTGCCGCCTAGATTCAAAAGGATGCCTGGAAGACCAAGGAAAGGAAGAAAGATTAATCCAGATGAAAAGCTAACATCAAACACAAACAGTTGCCGACGTTGTGGACAAGACGGCCACAACCGACGTACCTGTAATTTCTTTCCAGATGAGAAGTGAGATGTATAAACTTAGGATATGATCGTGTTAACATCAAATAAGTTTATTTATAAATGATTCAGTTGTTAAATAACAAATTATGATAAATTAGTTTGTGTTTTTTACTATTCAGCCTCTCGATTTATTTTGCATCTTGAATGCAGGTGTGTTTTATTAAAAAGTGACCATTCTAATGTATCAGTTTTCAATTATTTAAATATTTATATGACAAGATTTTATTTATTTGATACTTATTCAATTAACATCTCAAAGTATTCAAATGGGCGAATAATCTTAAAAATATATCAAAGTTAATCTAATTGATTATATTCCTTATTCATTATTAAATGTATCATTCATTATATAACATAACGTGATGTGTAACTATCAAATGCTCTAAAAATCTTTGTATCTATTCTATTAAAGTATATTTGTAATGTATCATGAATAAATGATCTAATGTATCATAATTTAATTTTTAGATTTTATCAAATGTATCCCGATTTTGATAATGTATTATTATTTGATACTATCTATCAGTCACAATATAATGTATCAAGCATAATTTTAAATGTATCATATTTTTTTCTCATTGAGAAAAAAATGTATCAATATATGAAATCTATAATGGTTTGAATCTGTATAAATCTGTAATCAAATGTATCATCATTACTCTAAATTTATTATTTTAATTCAGATGTATTTCATCTAAGTGTAATATTTCAGAAATAACCTAATATGTAAATTTAAACTCATGAATCAAACTTAATATTAGGGAAACAAACTTACTATTTTTTGATGATTTAATGTACAATATCGTATTATATAATACTAAATAAATGTATCAATATATAAATATTATTTCATCTTGAATTTTTCAGATATATATGTATCTGGATAAATCAAATATATCAAACTTAAGCAAATTTATCCGTCTTAATACAAGTTAATCCACATGCAATTGAAATTGATGAAATTACTAAGATAAACAACGCACGATTATTTACATAACAAAATAAAACATTAGAAATATATACATATTAAAAAGTGTATTTGTCAAAAACATTATCAACAAAATTATAAAATCCAGCCACAAAAAATGAGTTTGAGTAGTTGATACACAACTACTCTACAGCTATTAATTTATCCTCTTTAGGGGTAAAAACAAAACCCTTAGAGTTAAGTGGATCATCATTTTCACTGACATATCCACCCTTAACTTTTTGAACACCGTATTTTCATAATATAGCTGCATATCTTGAATGAAGATAATTGGCTTGGATTTCAGTTGATGGGATCAGAATTACATTGCTAAAAAACTCGGCAAACGCAGTTATAAACACACCATAATTTCTATAACAATTGAAATATACGTTCACATTAGCACATATAGTGACTCCCACTGTTGATACATACATTGAATACCACTAAGTAACAAAAATATTCTACGCAAATGATACTTATAGTGAAAATACAAAATGATAAATTACTTACAGGCTATCATTTCCTTGTTGAGAGACCCCTTGAACATATTCAACATTAAATGGGATTTCTAGTCCCAAAAGCATGCCAATTGACTTGTGCTTGTAAGTATCAAGAACAGATCAATCAGTACAATCTAATTTTTCAAGCTACCCACTTTCGTCAATATAAGTTGGCAACATTTCAGCCAACTTTTGTATCTCAGCATATGGTTCTTTTTTCTTAAACCCATTGATGAATCGTACACACGAATAAGCCTCTATTTTAACATAACTACAGCCAAACTCCAATGATAATCACCATCGCAATTCATAGAAATGTAGAAATCGTCGACTAAATGCCATGGCAAACCGGCAGGAATAGACAAACCTCTTATTATGTTGGTAAGTGACCTCTTAATCCTAGATACATCACCACCACATGTCATGTCTTCTTGTGTACTAAAATTTTGATTAGTTGAATTGTACCTTGCATGTGTCGTATTGATGTAATCCTTGAAGACATAATTCGCTATAGTGTATCTTTAATGGTTACCATTTTGAAGCTTTGTGTCATGACCCAACCACGTAGGCCACGATTGGAGTCCGACTTGGACCCCCGTATACGTATCTATTAGCTATAGCCAAGTTGGACTATGTATAATGTGATACTACACACCAAAAATCCCAATGAGTCAAAGCTTTTTCATGTACATGTAGTCTCTTTCATTCATATCATATCATGAAAGGGCACGCAAGCCGAAAAGGCTGTCATAATATAAAAACATTTACAACGCGTCGTATAGGAGCAATTGAAACAAACTTACAAATAACCCACATACACATGTCTACAAACCTCTAGGAGTATTAATTGTATCATATGGCGGGACAGGGCCTGCCGTACTTCTGAATAAACAAATATATACATTAAATGACTAGCATCAAAAGCTAGGCTCAAGAGCAGTGGAGCACTTCCAATATAGCTGAGAGGAAATCCTAAATTGGCGGATTTCCAAAATGAACATATGTATCTGCGGGCATAAAATGCAGCTCCCCAAAGAAAGGGAGTCAGTACGATGCATGTACTGAGTATATAAAGCATAACACCACATAAGTGAGATTACATCACAATTAGGGATACATGAAACAAGTATAACATTTAGCCATCTACCGTGCCTGTATCTTATAAAGTAAAGTCATACATACTATCATCACGTACTGTAATCGGCCCGTCTGGGGACTCGGTGTAACAACTACATCATTCTGTCGTCATAAGAATATATGTACCATTAGTGATGTGGAACGTACAACCCGACCCATGTATATAGCAAGTACACGCTGAGGAACAACGACCCGATCCATATATCATATAATAATGCCGAGGAATAATGGCCCGATCTGTATCTCATATAACAATGTTGAGGTATGACGGCCTGATCCGTATACATACATATCATATATTAATGCTGAGGAACGATGGCCTGATCCATATATCACATAATAATGCCGAGGAATGATGGCCCGATTCGTAGCTCATATAACAATATCGAGGTACGATGGTCCGATCCGTATACATACATATCATATATTAATACCGAAGAACGACAGCTCAATCCACTTATCACATAATAATATTGAGGAACGACGGCCCGATCCGTAGCTCATATAATAATGCCAAGGTATGACGACCCGATCCGTATATCATATAATAATGCATATACGTGCATGTAAAACTTAGTAACATATCAAACATCTCTCAAATATCATAATAAAGTATATTCAAGAGCCTCTAGGTATAAGAGCTTACATATTCAATCACTATTCAATATATAGAAGGCTCGAGGGTCGTAGTCCAACTACTTTAAGACCCTTACCATTCAAAAGTGAGTACAAGTCATGAATTATACCCGGAACCTATAAATGGAATCACCTCTAACTCATATCATACATCGTTCCACTTACATTAATCCATTTCAAGAGAAGAAAGGGATAGGCTTCACGTATACTACTTTTCATCACGTAAAAGGCTTATAAGACAATAACTCAACTATCGCAGGAGTTCTAACATCAAGAAGTGAATAAGATTTAAGAACCATACTCGGGGTTCTATGAATGAAATTATCCCCATAGTACAGATACCAACTACTTATGGCTAAGACATGCCAAGAGAAAGAAGAGATAAGCTTTACATACCTCTTATGGATCGCTCTTAATCACGTTCGCCTCATCGTCCTTTAAACCTATTTAATACAAAAGTAAATACGAATATCAACAACTCTCAACTTTCCAGCGTCTTAAGTTGCATTCGAGCATGCATAGAATCACTTCCACACTCGCCTTTTTCGACTAGCCCGTTTAATTAGTTAAGGAGTTAGCGGAAATTGGGCAGCACTTCTCTTATAACTTGCCCTATCCGAACTTCCAATTACATCCTCAATTACTACAGCCAACAAACAACAATAATTAGCAGCTTATATACAAGTCAACCACTTCAACATTACACAATACATACTCCAAACAACTCGCTTAAAACTACGATACCAAAATAGGGTTTTAATCTCTATTTCATAAAACTTTTAATCACACGAAATGGAGAGTCGTGTGGCTACAACCAGCAGCACCTACACCCTTTTAAGAACACTTTCCAGCCCTGCAATACACAACCAAACACCTCCAATCCACAGCACCACAATCACAACACACTACTCGACTTCGATTTAAATAAAATGACTTCAATTTAGTTTATTTCTAACGCCAAGCATACTTATGCAATTTTCATACTTCCAGCTTCGTTTAATATATGTAATACACTCCATAATAATATTATTAACTCCACTTTGAAAGAAGGGATCTTACCTTGCTGAAACTCAACTTTGGAAGCTCCTTAACATCCTAAAAATTAGTGGGCTGTTTGTTGCGCTATCCTGCTGCCTCAAATAATTAATTTACACTATTAAACACCTTCATATACCCGAGGAATACCTTAGATAATTAATTGATGGAATGAAATCTCGAGAGCATACCTTGTTTAGCCAAAGTCGTGGCTGCTCTCTCTTCTCTCTCTATGTTTTTCTTTCTCACTTTCTCTCAAATTTTCTTAAAGAAAGGATGAAGAATGAAAGTATTCAGCAACTTACATGTATATATACCCTTTTTAAGAGGGTGACACGTGGAAGCCCCTAAGGGTGATACATGTCAAGCCCTTAGGCAGCCACCTCATTTCATGCGGCCACTCACATGCTGCCATGTGGAGGTGTGGGGTCCATCCTAAGAAGGTGAGTCACCTACTTATTTCAAGTAGACGCGTCGTCTCCTTATTTCTCTTTCGTGGGTTCGTAATCTCGTCTCACTTCAAGAGCCTATGTATTCCTTGCTACTTAAACTCGACGTGTACTCAAGTAGCTTAGTTATGTAAGACGTCCAAGTCGGTAGCTTACTCAAGTAAGTAGAGTCCTACGACTCATTACTTGATCTCCAACATCTTTCAAATCTCTATAACCCTATTTCCAATCATTTAGGACGGCCTCATCCTCCCTTTCTTAGGGTTTTTTAGTCACATTGTAGCCAGTAGAGATCACATGACAACTTTCAAGAAGCTTAAGAATACGTCCCGAGGTACAAAAGTATGGGGTATAACACTTTGATTTCTTGCGAAGGTAGTAAAATATGACATCGATGTGCTGCAGAACATTTCAGTTTTAATAAAATATAGAAGATACATATAATATAGCACATATATTATAAAAACATGTATCTAAAGTATCCCTTACCTCATCATTCCAACATTTCTTTGGCTGAGACATTAAATAAAATCAGTTCTTGTCTTTGGGATATGCAACAACATAGTCAATTTTTCCAAAGCCAATAGAAAAACATCTAGCTCAATAGTGATCTTCTTTTGCCTTTTTATAATAATATAACTAATCAGATTATTGTACAATATAAACTAAGTAAAATGTGTTACAACATATACATCGATTACTTACTTCCTTGCATGATTTCTTAAGAGGCCTTTGTCTATCCATTGAAAATATTCTGAGAGTATTTCCCTTGGAGGTTCATGACAGATAGTAAAGACTTTAAATGGATATTTCGGACGGAGATCAGAAGATATTTTCTCCTTACCTTTATCATTTGAACCAAATGATGTTAATACGACGATTTAAAAATCTTTGAAGGCATTCTGCTACGTGGAGCTGGGGTCTTTGTATCGTCATGAGCAATAATCTGTAAGCATGGAAGAGTAGTTGGCAACTGACTATCGCGGAGAAGCTGATCATCATCAGGAGTAATAGTATTCAACGGTTGAACATTCATAGGAACAGAAATTTTTAAATTAAGGGCATCTACATCCTCTCTAAAGCCGAGTAAACTTGAATTTGATTTAGTGAACTTCTGTATGAAATAAGAAAGTTAAAGAGAAGTATTATAATATAATGTATGTTGTACAGATTGTTGAAGTTAATAATACTTAATACATTCTTTAATCACTCTAAAAATTTGTAAGACTTACATTCTTATCTTGATTTGTATCTGTATCGCTATGTGCAATATCATGTACAAATATAGCAGCCATTTCAGTTTCTACTGATATATCCTGTCTGATATTTGACCGAATGTTTGACGAAGAACCCTTCAACATATGCGATATGTTAAACTGATATATTGGAATACTTATGTATCATAATTTATGAAAAGGCACATTACCTTTTTATTGGTCATCAAAACTCTTGTATCTTGAAATAATTCAGATTCAGAAGCTATTGTATCAGATAATCCAATATCATCTAAAAGTGTATCAATTTTTGGTGTTTGTACTGATACTTTTTGAATAATGCTTGGCATATTATTTTCCTTAACATCGTAAAAGATATTAGATATGTTTGACGAATTAACTCAATCAGTGATCTATAATTTGATTATGAATTTAACATTATCTTATCAGTACTAAATAAATCCTCCACATCCTTTCATATTTCAGGTGCTTCTGCAGAAATGGGATTATGTACTATCTCCTTCGGGTCTTGTTGATTTGTTATTGATCCATCAATCTATGAGTATCGTAAACAAAATTATTAAACAATGACACCTAAATGGCACACTGTGATTTGTTGCGCACTTCCCCTACACTTGTTGGGAAATATTGTTCGAAATAAGTATCTGTCCTACCAGAACCATCAAAATCATTTTCCCTATTTGGATTGGATGTCCCAGGCATGTCCTGCATGAACACATATATAAGCCATCAAAGTAATTCATAAAAATATATAAAAATAGAATAGTAAGAAAATGAATATCAAACTACCTTCATTAATGAGTCACCTTTTTTGCCAATGACTTTCAACATTGCAGAGTGGTTTGATTTGATTAAACTCTCAAAATCACCAATCTTGCGATTGTTTGAATTGATTAAACTCTCAATATCACCAAACTTATGGTCAACCTTAGTGCAATAAAAATCCACCTAATTAATATATAACTAAAATAAGATATATTGTAAAATAAATTATTTAGTAGACCTTACATAATCAATTAGATACTTTTTCAATGACTCCAAGTCGATGTGTCCAAAAGTTGAACTGGAATAGATGATGGCTCAGAAAATGTATTAGAAACACCTTTTGTTGAAGATGGAATTTCAGAATTTTGAACTGGCTTCTTAATAACTTGTGGATTTTGATCTTGTTTTTTTTTTGCATTGGCTTTTTTTGGAATAGGTTTCTTTTCCTGGGATACCATGAAGCCGAACGATCTGACTAATATACAACTGACTAGCTTATCCATTGTGTACCTCACCTTAACTAGAATAAAATGGGCAAACTTGGTCAATATGTCAACCACCACCAATATAGAGTCATAACCACCCAGGGTGGGAGGTAAACCCACAACGAAGTCCATAGAGTTCATTTCCCACTTCAAGTGGGAATAGACATCCTGTGACTCACACCCCCTGGCCACTGGTGCTCACACATTACCTGCTGGCAAGTAAAATACTTGGACACCAATTGTGTTGCAATGTTCTTCTTCATCCCACACCACCAATAGTGCTGGCTTAGATCATGATATATCTTGGCAGCTCCAAGATGGATAGAATACCTCAAACAATGAGCCTCTTACAAAATACATGTAGTAAAGGTCACCCACCTTAGGCATACAAATTCTGCCGCCAATCCTCAATACACATTCTGAATCAAGTACCGCCTCCTTAACCTGAAATCTCAATACCTTGTATCAAATGATACATAACTTTTCATCCTCAAACTGCCTCTCCTGAATTTGCTAAATCAAGGAAGAACGTGCCTCCACAAAGGCAAGAACACCACCATCCTTTGAAATCTTCAATCAAACAAGGCTATTAGCCAGTCTCTGAACATCTCTAACCAATGGTCGCTCCTTGACTCAAATCGCCGCAAGACTCCCCATACTGGAGGACTTCCTAGTCAAGGCATCTGCCACCACATTGGCTTTTCCTGGATGATACAAGATAGTCATGTCCTAGTCCTTCAGCAACTCAAGTCATCTACGCTGCCTCAAGTTCAGATCCCTCTGATTAAATATATACTAAAGACTCCTATGATTGTGAAGACCTCGCAATGCACACCATATAGGTAATAACGCTAAAACTTAAAAACGAAGACCACAAATGCTAACTCCAAGTCATGAGTAAGATAGTTTTTCTCATGGGCCTTCAACAGTCTGGAAGAATAGGTAATCACTTTTCCTTTTTGCATCAACACACTACCTAAACCAACACCGAAAGCATCATAATATACAGTCTAACCCACACCCTCCTCGGATAGCATCAGAAAACTCCTTAACCACCGGAATAGTCTTCATAGGAGGTGACTCAATACTGGTATCCCAAATAAAGGACAAATAAGACATACACCCTCTATCAATCAACTTTTGAGCACGAATATATGAGATAACCTTACTAGGGTAGGAACCATTAGTACCCTTCCACTCAATCCTCTGGCACCAGGTATCACTAAGGTAACAATCTTAGCATAACAATTAAGAATGGCATAATAGGGAGGAAGCCAATTCATACCCAATATCACATCAAAATCTACCATCCCTAGAATAATCATATCTACCCAAGTATCATACCTGACCAAGGAAACAAGATAGGATCGATACACTCGATCCACCACTAAGGGATCACCCACGGGTGTAGAAACATGAACAGACACAAGCATACGATAACATGTAAAATCAAAGCCAGATGTAAAATAGATAGACACGTAGGAAAATTTAGACCCTGGATAAAATAACACAGATGTAGGTCGATGGTAGACTGAGACGATACTAGTGATAACTGTATTAGAAGCCTCATCTTCGGGTCTCCCAAAAAAAGGATACCACTAAGCTCCCCTGCCACCTCCGGCCTGCACAACACCTCTACCTCCTATCTAAGGGACTATAGAACCACCAGCACACCTACCAGGAGTGCGACTACCTCTACTTGTCTAGGCTATACCTCAACCTCTGACCGGCGGTGCTGGTCCTCTAACTGAAACTAAAGAACTAGGTTGGGTTCCTCCTTGACCTTGAGATGTACACTTTCATGAAAAATGAGCTGGATCTCTATAAGTATAACATGCTCTCCCATGCAAAAACCTCTGCGATGAACTCGAGGAACCTATATAACCATCCCGGCTCACGAGCCTCTATTGTGACCCCTAGTAACTCTGACCTGTACTGTGGTACCCATGAGGTATCTGACCATCCTCATAAGTCGGCATAGATGCATGAACTGGTCCTCTACATTTGAAAGAACCACCTCATTTATAGGACCTTCTACCTCTAAATGAGGTACCCAAAAACTGACTAGAAGCACAGGCCCTCTTGGGGTCCCTGAACTCCTCTCTTTTTATCAGCTCCGTCTCCTTGGATGTATCCACGATGGACTAGAAGGAAGCACCCTCATGAGTGAGACAAAACACTGTTGTACGAATGGAATAGTTCAGTCCTCGCACAAATCTGTGAATTTGCTTTGTCTTATCAGGAAGGACAACCATGACATGTATAGACAACTGGTAGAAATGAGTCTAATACTCAGCAAATGTAAGCCCCTCCTACCTCAAACTCTTAAATCATAATTGGCTCTCTTTCCTCACACTCGAAGGGATAAAATAGTCATAAAAGGCACTAGAAAACTCATCCAAAGTCACCTGGTGTGACCCAACTGGCCTGGAACTCAAATACACTCTCCACCATTCTCTAGCTGGACCACGTAACTGGAGTGTAGTATAACAAACTCTGTGAGTCTCCGCTAACCCCACTGGCTCTAACAACTCTCGGCACATGATCAAGAACTCATAAGCATTCTCAGTCTTCCTACACTGAAACTGTGGTGGGTTTATTTTTCAAAACCTCTCATATCGGCATTGCTCGTCGTCAGTCAACTTGACTACAGGTGCACCCTGAGCTCCCCTACCTATAATTCACCCTCATCAGCTTTAGGGCCAGTAGGTGGCTGGCCTACTAGACCCTGAACAACTGGAATCTAATGCTGCCCTAGGGTTTTAGCCTCTGCTCTAGTCTGAGAACTCTTGGGTGTACCTATCGCCCCCACACTCTGATTAAATCTTTCTAGAGCATCCAATACTTGCATCAAAGTAGCCTGAAGAAATGGTGCAGTAGTAAGATCTGGAGGGACCTGTTCCTCTCTGGCATCAATCTGTGGATTAGGAGAAGCCTCTCTAGCCCGACCTCTATATGGTGTCGCTCCTCGGGTATGACCTCTACATGTCGCCAACCCATGACCGCGACCTCTAGCTTGGCCTCTATATTTACCCCTATTTGGGGTCCTATCCCAACATCAACTTGAAAGAGTGCCTTCCCTCCTCTACTACTAGCCGTTGCTCTAGTCCTCGTCATTCGTCAAAAAGGATATGTGATAATTTAGTACTAAAATAAGTAACCTTGCACGATACAAAGTGAAAGAACAAAAGGGAAAATTTCCTAAAAGTCCACATAGCCTCTCAAAGATAAGTACAGATGTCTCTGTACCGATCCTCAAGAATCTACTTAGAATCGACTTGTATACACGTGAGACCTATGAACCTGGGGCTCTAATTCCATTTTTTTTCACAATCTGAATCCGGATGTGATGGCACTTATCTCAACCCACCGAGATAAGTTAGCCTAAAACCCAATGGAAAGTAAATGAGATAATGCAAGGTTTAACTTAGTCAAAACAAATAAATAATCTCAAAATTCCCCAAGATTGGTTGTCACGTGTACAAACCACTAATACATTACCAAAGTATGAAATGAATTACAGTCATAATGTCTTTGTCTCTAGAATAGGACTAAATCATAATAGAAGAGTAAGAAGTGTCTCCTAGATGGATGTAACTACTTCAACACTCAAAATAATAGCCTCGGATATGGTAGGGAACACTAAGAGATCAAGCAGGTCTGGGCTCACAACCTACATAAATGTGGAAGCAAGGGGTGAGTATCAAACAATACGGTACTCAGTAAGTGTACAACTAAAACTAAGCAAAGCTCAATAGATACAGGTACTCCTGTCATTCCAACCGAACCTCCTTTACTAGAACTTGTATAAAACCAACCCAACTCTACTATTTACACTAATAATAATACAGTCCACGAATACTCATCAGTAGTCTCATCAAGTGAATTATATCAAGTCAAGTTCAACATATACAGAGCAATAAGTGGTAAACACGAATTCACAAATATCAACAAAATACGATGTAATGTAATGAAATAATGCATGCCTGTCCTATCGGTACACATCTGCTAAATTACAGTTCGGAACCCATGGAGAAAATTTCTGTCCATGTAACCTATCACGGAGAGTGTGGCCCATCCCCTCATTATACATATCCTACCATGGAGCAAGTGGCCCGACCCCTTTATTTCATATTATTTTCAGTCTCAGCATAGTATGTCAGAACCAATGCAATCAATTCATGTTCATATGATTCACTATAATAACATGATAACAACATTAATTTTCTTATCTTATATCAACATAGTCATTTCACATGTCCAAAATAAGTCGATAATCTCATCACATCAATTCTACTAATACATATCATTAGATCGCCATTTTATACACCTTATCTATATTTTCAAGGTCAATCATAAAGTCAATAACCCAGACCAATCTTCATTACTCCCCAACGCATATAACAAGGAAATACTAGCATCTACAAGCTTAAACTGAGGTTTAGAAGTTCACTTGCCTTAAATAATCAAACAATCACTCAGGACTTGAGCCTTCCCTTTTTGTTGGGCCTCCAAATCAATATAATCTAGTCAAATAAATAATCACACTAAGAATTCGAAACTAACATTACCCATAGTAACATATGTCTAGCCTAGATCCATAACTCACTCAAATCTATAATCAAGTTCCTAATGTTGATGCCAAATAACATGTCAACTCTCATATTTTCCAAATTTTATGCCTAGGATTAGGTTCCAATTTTACCAATATCATAAATCTAAAGGTATTCATATAATAAAGTACACAAAATATTTAATTACATATCTCAATATATAAAAATATGGATCATAATATGATAACATATCAGAAACCCTAACATCGAGATCGCAATTGCAGTCACTGGCGTTATTCTGTGAGTAAATGTTATACCCCGCACTTTTGGTACATGGGAATATTTGTTTAGCTTCTCTAAAGCTACCATGTGATCCGTCTTACCCATGAAATTATCAAATAAGTCTAAGGAAGGGAGGAGGATGCAACCCCCCAAAGTGTGCATAAGCTAGCTCTATGTGAGTAGTAATGATTGGTAATAGGGTTGGACGGATTTAAAAGATATTGGAGGCCAAGTAATGAGTCATGATAATTGACCTACTTGCGCAATCTACCGATTTGGATGTTGTATATATTCAAGCTACTTGAGTACATGTCGAGCTTAAGTAGCAAGAGTTATATAGGTTCTTAAAGTGAGACGAGATTACGAACCTATGAAAAAGAGGATGTAGGTGATGTACCTACTACAAGTGGGTGATGCACCTACTTAAAAAATAGGCCCCACCAAGCCACGTGGGAGCAATTGGTTGGAGCATGGAGGAGGTGGCCCTATGAGAGTTGGACACGTGTCACCCTTAGGGTTGGACATGTGTAGGAGCTGGACACGTGTCACCCTTAGGGGTTGCCATATGTCACCTCCAAAGATGAGTTATAAAAGTAAAGAATGACTAAGAACTAAGTCTTAGTTCATCCTTTTGCTACACTTGAACGTTGCTGCACTTAAACATAGAGAAGAAAATGGAGAGAAAGAAAGGAAGAGCTACGACTAAGGCTGCTCCAAGGTAAGGTTTTGACTTTTACTCCGTGAATTAATTATCTAAGGTATTTTTTGATTAAGTGACGGTGTTTAACAACGTAAATAAATTCTTAGGGAAGCAAGGAGGTCGACGCGAACCTATAATTTTCAGCAAGTTTCGAAAGCTAAGTTGTTAAGGTATGGCTTGATTCTCTTTTCACACATTTGAGTAAGGGTTTAAGCATGTTATGGATGTGTAAATATGGGTTGGAAATGTGAAAATATGCACGTTATTGTTAAAGGGTGTTGCAAGTCATGTAGGGGTTGTGTTGATGTTAATTTAGTTGGCTTAAAGTTTAGCTAGTGCCATCGTTATTGTGGTGTTGTATTTGAGGGTGATTTGTACATGTTAAAGGGCTGAAAATATAGTTATGGACGAGTATAAGTGCTGATGGTTGCAGCCATGTTGTGCTCTCTTCCGTGTGGTTGTAATTTTATGAAATAAAGGTCGAAAACCGTATTTCGGAAGTCATGGTTTTAGGTGGACAATTTGGATCTTGTTTTGGCTAATGTTGAAGGAGTTTAATTGTATATGGATGGTGGTTATTGTTGTTGGTATGGCTGCGTTTATTGGAGGTTAAATGGAAGTTCGTATTGGGCAAGTTATATAGGGGACATGCTGCCCGATTTCTGATAACTTCTCAACTAATCGACATACTTAGTCGAGAAGCGTGAACAAGGAAGTGATTCCTAAGAATAATTGGTTGTAGATTTAGAAGTTGGAAAGTCGAAGGTTCTTAATGATAATGTTATCTTCGTGTTAAATAGCTTAAAGGAGTAACGAAGTAGGCTTGGTTGCAGTTGGTCTACCAAAGGTATATAAAACCTATTTCTTCTTTTCTTTGACATGTCTTAGATATAAGTGAAATGTAATATGCGTTTTGAGGTTAATTCCATTCATGAGTTCTGAGTATAACTCATGACTCGTATTCAATTCTGAATGTTAAAAGTCTTAAAGTAGTTGAGCTACTACTCTCGAGTCTTCTATATGTTGAATAGTAATGGAATGTATAAGCCCCTATCCCTAAAGACTCTATGATGACAAATGTCTCTAATTCCATAAGCTGTTTAGCATTTTCATGTCTATGATTCCTGAGGCTCCATTTGATATGATCCCTAGTAACATCTAGAGGGTATCTTAGATAATTCTTACCCTGATCTTCAAGTGATGGTTCACTTGATTTACTTCATTGAGTCTCAGATAATGATTTAAATTGTGTATTATTTTTCACTACTCTGCTCGTGTATATTGTAACACATCTTTCACCGAGTCCCGGACCGAATATGTTATAGTGCTCAGGTTTACTGCATTGTTCATCGATTCCCATAATGGGTCGGGCATGATATATGTATAAATGGATCAGGCCATACATACCTCGCATTATTTTACTAAATAGGGATTGGGCTGTACGTTCCTCGACATATATGTATATGATGATATGATGACATGATGATGTGATGATGGCACCGGGCCCCTAGATAGGTCCTATATGTTTCACCGAGTCTATAATGGGCTGGAAATGATATATGATATGAGCATGCATGATTTTACTTCATAAAGCACAGGCATAAGTGTGCACTACTCTATTCAATGAGTCCCTTGCTGGAGGGCCGAGTACGGTATATAGACATATGATGGTATCATGACATAATTGTAACACCGAGTCTCAAAATGGGCTGGGTACGATACATGATAATGATATACATGATTTCACTACACAAGATACAGGTATAGTAATTTATTGGTTATTATACTTGTCTTCTGAATTCTTATTTCAGAGGTGATCCTATTTATGATATGTTATGTTTTATATACTCAGTACATACGTCGTATTGACCCCCTCTTTTTGGGGGGCTGTGTTTCATGCCCGCAGGTACAGACATGTGATTTGGAGATCCGCCAGCTTAGGATTTCCACTCAGCGATTTTGGAAGTGCTCCATTATACCAGAGCCTAAACTGTTGGTATTGTCATGTTGATGTATATGTTCGTTGATTCAGGGGTACGGCGGGGGCCCTGTCCCACCATATGATACCATTGATACTCTAGAGGTCTGTAGACATGCGTGTGAGGGTTATATGTAAGTTTTGTTCAGCTGTGTCCATATGGTGTGCTGTAAATGTTAATATGTTATGGTAGCCTTGTCGGCTTACGTGCCCTTTCATGATATTATTAATGTAACTCCTCAGGAGACAAATAAAAGAGGCTATATGTATATGAAAATGTATGACCCATTGGGGTTCTTATGTAAGGTATCATATTTTTCATAGTTCGACTTGACCACAACTGATAGATATGTATAGGGGGTCCAGGTCAGACCCCAGTCACAGCCTACGGAGTTGGATTGTGACATTAAACGAATATGAATAATTTCTTTGCCCTATTTGAATTGATTAAATTCTACGCATCCTTCTCACCTCAAAAACTTATCTTTAAATCTAAGAACCTACGTAAACAGCAACATCAAATTGATTCCAACCCATTCTATATACTATATAACAAAACAATAAAATAATCATAAAGGTTAAGGCTTACAAACTATCAATATACATAAGCCAAAATTTGGAACTTAATTAAGTTTACCTGCTGCGTTTTCCGTGATTCTTTGTCGACGGCGAGATAATGAAAAATAAAGAGTCGCAACTGGTTTGTGATATGACCAATTTAATATTAATCCCCTTTTGTTTTAATAAATAAAGTGATATAGGATATTAAATAAATTAAAATTTTATCCCACCAATTAAATTAATTATTTGAAATCACCCATTAACTAACTAACCGAAGTTACCAAAAAATCCAAAATTTTCAACTTAAATTTACGGAAAGGGTCTTTTATTAAAGGAGGAGGACTCATTCTCGAAATGAACTAACGGGTCATTACAAGTTTGTTACATGAGGAAATACAGCCACCATTAAATGGTGGAAGCAACTCCATGCAACAAGGACAAATAAGTGATGGTTGGGGTGACTTTTCTCTTAATTCACCATGCAATATGGACAAAATGATGGTTAGGATGGTTTTTCTGCTGATATTGACTTATGGAATCTACTTGATTGAATGGAAAATCTTAGTAGTTGATTTGACCGGCTTTCACTTTGATGAGGATTTGATATCTCACCTTTTAATCCCTACCTTTTAATCCCTCTCTGATTTACTCTTTCCCTGCCTCCAATTTTTTTTAAAAAGAATCTATTTGATTAAAAGAGATTGTAAACTTGTAATTGTGATACTTTTGGCCATTATACTTTGTATCCCATATACAAGTTGTTAGGAAAGTAATTTTGAATATTCTAGAATTAATGAGTGCATATGCACTCTGATATTATTCATGTGATTAAATATGTGCAATATCTCTATGTAACTTTCTTTATTCTGTATTAAGTGATTTTTTAATTTGTTAGGATTTTTTCCTCTTCCATATTATCCTTCATTTAATGAGATTTTTACTACTTTACATTTTTTTAGAAATATAATTTAAAAAAAATAAAAAAGTAATAGTAAAAATATTGTAAAATTAAGCTCGGAACAATATAACTATAAGAAGACAAGATAAGTAGATAAAGGAGAGAATTTTTTTTTCTATTGATCAAGTGTCTTCAAGTATCCATTGCAATGATTAATGACAACCCTATTTATAATGTTGAGATATCATTCCAAAAGTCACCACGTATATTCATAATTAATGGATACATTCTTATCCAAAACGAAGAGTAGAACTAGGATATATATATATATATATATATATATATATATATATATATATATATATATATATATAAATATATGAATGTAAGTAGTTCAAGTATCAAGCAAATGAATAATTCCCTAATTCAGTGAATTTATAACACTCCTCCTTGGATGTCCATAGATAACGTGTCTCACTAAAACCTTACTAGGAAAAATTCAGTAGGAAAAAAACTAGTGAAGAAAAAAGAGTACATACATCTCTTAATATGCTTTAAGTGTTGTCTCATTAAAAATGTTACTAGGAAAACCCAACTGGAACAACATCATTATTAAAAAAAAGAGTACAACGCGTATTTTACTCCACTAGATGAAAGCTTCGCTTGATATCTCGGAGACGGTGCATTCCAATCTTATATCTTAACTTCTCAAATATTGATGTCGGCAATGCCTTAGTGAATAAGTCTACAAGATTATCATTTGAACAGATATATTGAACTTTTATCTCACCAATTTGTTGAATATCATATGTGAAGACTAACTTTGGTGAAATGTACTTCGTTCAGACTCCTTTGAAGTGTCCTTCTTCAATTAAGTTATATATGTTGTATTATTTTCGTATATGGTGATTGAGATATTCCTTTTAAAAGGAAAACCACACATTTCATAAATATGATAGGTCATTATTTTCAACCAAACACATTCCTGACTTTCTTCATGAATGACTATTTTTTATGCATGATTTGAAGAAGTGGCTAATAGTGTTTGCTTCATTGAACGTCAAGATATTGTTATGCCTCCACATGTAAACAAATAGTTCATTTAAGACTGAGCGTCATGCATGCAGATCAAATGAATATCCTATATCTGCTTAACCAATCATTTCTTCCTTGGATATATTCATTGGAATAAAATAAACTCATATTCATGATTCTCCAAAGATATGTCTTTGATGCTAACTCGGAGATTGAACATTCCAATTTTGTTGAAGCTCGTCTCTTTTTCTCAAAGAAAATCACACATCTTTTATGTATTGAGTCACTTTCTTTATTAGTATCTTATCATAACTTGATGATAATATGACAATCTTCTCACATAACTTTCGTTATGTAATAATCTTCTAGCATTTGCATAACCAACAATATGTATGTGCACCAACTACACCAATAAATGATATTTTCAATCATTTTCATCGGGTTGGAATTGATCTTTCTTTATTTCAAGCAATCTCACAATCATTCGGGTACTCAATGGAATCACTTTAAGATCTTTTAAATCCTTCAAGAATTTTCATATAGCCTTCATCGTCTAGCTAGACATGATAATTATTTATTACACATATTCATATATTTCATCTATTTTCAGACTGAAACAAGCCACATTGCATCCACCACAAGAGAATATATCTCTATTTAATAATGTTAGGACTTTTGTGTAAACCCTTTTATGCCTCTAAGCAAACCGTACTTTTTAAAAATATAACTTATGGCTATATATTGCACAGTGATTTGTTTGTTCTCCAAGTGTGAGTTTTAGGCTGACTTGTCTCGGTGGATTGAGATGAGTGCCATCACACCCGGATTCGGAGGTTGGACAAGGCCTACTTCTTCTACTGAGATTCGTAGTTTTGTGGGTTTAGCCGGTTAATACAGACAGTTCATGCAGGGCTTCTCCACTATTGTAGCTCCATTGACTAGATTGACTCAGAAGGCCGTAGATTTTTATTGGTCCGACGAGTGTGAGGCGAGCTTCCAAAAGCTCAAGAATTTATTGACTTTGGCTCCTGTTTTGATGCTACTCGGGGAGGGTGTGGGCTTTACTATATACTGTGATGCTTACGGTATTGGTTTAGGCGGAGTGTTGATGCAAAAGGGAAAAGTGGTTGCCTATGCTTCGAGACAGTTGAAGGCCCATGAGAAAAACTATCCTACTCATAATTTAGAGTTAGCAGCCGTAGTCTTCGTGCTTAAATTGTGGAGTCATTACCTATACGGTGTACATTACGAGGTCTTCACCGATCATATAAGTTTTTAGTCTATATTCAGTTAGAGGGATTTGAACTTGAGGCAATGTAGATGGCTTGAGTTGCTGAAGGACTACGATATGACTATCTTGTACCACCCAGTAAAAGTCAATATGGTGGCGGATGCCTTGAGTAGGAAGTCCTCTAGTATGGGGATTTTTGTCGAGATCCAAGTTGAGAAGCGACCATTGGCTAGAGATATTCATAGGCTAGATAATAACCTTATTCGATTGTAGATTTCAGAGGATGGTGGTGTTCTTGCCTTTGTGGAGGCACTTTCTTCCTTGGTTGAGCAGATTCGGGAGAGACAGTTCGAGGATGAAAAGTTATGTATCGTTCAAGATAAGGTATTAAGAGGTGAAGCTAAAGAGGCGGTACTTGATTCAAAAGGTGTACTGAGGATTGGCAGCAGAATTTGTGTGCCTAAGGTGGGTGACCTGACTAGATTTATTTTGGAGGAGGCTCATTGTTCAAGGTATTCTATCCATCCGAGAGCAGCCAAGATGTATCATGATCTGAGCCAGCACTATTGATGGTGTGGGATGAAGAAGGATATTACAGAGTTTGTGTCCAGGTGTTTACCTTGCCAACAGGTAAAGTGTGAGCACCAATGGCCTAGGGGCATGAGTCAGAGGATGCTTATTCCCACTTGGAAGTGGGAAATGATCATCATGGACTTCATTATGGGCTTATCTCCCACCGTGGGTGGTTATGATTTTATATGGGTGGTTGTTGACAGGATGAAAAAGTCCGACCATTGTATTCCAGTTAAGGTAAGGTACACAGCAGATAAGCTAGCCCAATTATATATTAGTCAGATCGTTCAACTTCATGGTGTCCAGTATCCATCATTTCGGATCGGGGTTCAGTATTTACTTTGCATTTTTGGCACGTATTACAGTATGGTTTGGGTACTAGACTTAATATGAGTACAACTTTTCACCCACAGACTGATGGTCAGTCCGAATGGACGATTCATGTGTTGGAAGATATGCTTTGAGCTTGTGTTATTGATTTTAGTGATAGATGGGATCAACACTTGACCCTAGTGGAGTTTGCCTACAACAATAGTTATCACTCCAGTATTTAGATGGCTCTATTTGAGGTGGTGTCGATCTCCTATTAGATGGTTTGACTTAGCTGAGATGGACTCCTTAGATACAGACTTGCTTAGAGATGCTATAGAGCAGGTTCGTAGGATTCAGGGTAGACTATTGACAGACCAGAGTAGGCAGAAGAGTTATGCAGACCGGAGAGTTTGACCATTAAAGTTCATGGTGGGTGATTATATTTGGCTTCAAGTGTTGCCCATGAAGAGCGTGATGTGGTTCAGGAGGAAGGGAAAGCTCAACCCTCGATTCATTGGGCCATTTGAGATTTTGGCGCGAGTTAGAAAGGTAGCTTATAAATTGGTCTACCACCTAGCTTATCTGTTGTGCATAACGTGTTTCATGTTTCCATGCTCCAGAAGTATGTTTTGGATATGTCCCATGTGTTATCACTTGATTCAGTGGAGTTGGGTCTAGACCTGACATTTGAAGAGGAGCCTATAGCTATTCTAGATAGGCAGGTTCGTAAGCTTAGAACCAAGGAGATAGCTTCAGTGAAGGTACAATGGAAACACCATTCAGTCGAAGAGGCGACTTGGGAGACGAAGGCCGATATACGTGCCAGATATCCCTATCTTTCTGAATCTTCAGGTATATTCCTTTACTCTATGTTCAAGGAAGAACATGATTTTTAGTGGTGGATAATGTAATGAACCGTTAGGCCATTTTGAGTACGAGTCCTCCTTTTTTCATAGAAGATCCCCTTCGTATATTTAAATTGGGAATTTTAGACTATTCGATAATTACGGTTAATTAGTTGACGGGTGATTTTTAGATAACTAATTAGTTGGTGGTCTAAATTGATAATTTATTTAATACCTTATACCACTTTTCTTATATTTATGAAAATAGGTTAGTGGGGTTTGTTACCTTAATACATAAGTAATTAGAATAGAAAAGATAAAGGGAATAGACGAGAAAGTTACCTGCGCGACGTCGAGGACGAAAAAGGATTCACTACAACAAACAGGTAAGTTTAAGTTAGGGGTCATATTATTATTATTATTCTATTAGCATCATGTGAAATTATGAAAGCAATAGGAATTTGATTTGTAAACAGCAATAGAAATTTGGCGTGGTTACTGCCACTGGTTTCGTAACCAGTGGCTTCAATTTTAACTATTATTATTTTATTTTACATTATAAATTAAGTTTTGATATATTGAGACAGGTAACTAAATAGTAGGTGTATTATATTATAGAAATTTTATTAAAATTATGATATTGAAGGAAATTGAGACTTAACCCTAGGTTTGAAATTTAGAAAATATAATATTTGATTTATTAATTGGCATCAAGATTTGGGAACTTGATAATAGATTTGTGTGAGTTTTTGGGTCTAAGCTAGACATGGGTGTTGTTAGTTTCAAAATATTATTATGGTTATTTATTTGATTAGATAATACTTATTTGGAGGCCCAACGAAAAGGGAAGGCTCAAGTCTCAGAGTGATTGCTTGAGTAATTAAGGCAAGTGAATTTCTAAACCTCACTTTAAGCTTGTAGATGCTTCTATTTCCGTGTAATGTGTACTGGGGAGTAATGAGAATTGACTGAGTTATTGACTGTATGATTGGCCTTAAAAATGGAGATGAGGGGTATAAAATGGTGATCTAATGACATGTATTGGTGAAATTGATATGTTGTGATTATGGGTTTATTTTGGACAGGTGAAATGACTATGTTGATGTGAGATAAGAAAAATTATTGTTGTTGTCATGTTATTATTGTGAATCATATGAACATGAATTGATTGCATTGGTTCTGATATATAGTGCTGAGATTGAAAATGATATGAAGCAAATGGGTCGGGCCACACGCTCCGTGGAAGGTATTATGAAACAAAGGGGTCGGGCCACACGCTCCGTGGCAGGATATGTATATTGAGGGGACAGGCCACACGCTCCGTGGTAGGTAATATGGACAGAAATGTCCCCCATGAGTTCCGGACTGTAGTTCAGCGGATGTGTACCGCTAGGACAAACATGCATCATCTCATTGCATTGCATCGCATTTTGTTAATATCTGTGAATTCTTGTTTACCACTTATTGCTCTGTATATGTTGAACTTGACTTGATATGATTCACTTGATGAGACTATTGATGAGTATTCGTGGAATGTATTATTATTATTGTGTAGAGTGTAGAGTTGGGCTGGTTTTATGGAGGTTGTAATTAAGGAAGTTCGGTTGGGATGACAGGAGTACTTGTATCTATTGAGCTTTGCTTAGTTTTAGTTATCCACTTGCTGAGTACCGTGTTGTTTGGTATTCACCCCTTGCTTCTACACTTGTGTAGGTTGTGAGCACAGACCTGCTTCATCTCCTACAATTTTTTATTACACCCGAGACTATCATTTCGAGTGTCGAGGTAGCTGTTACATCCATCTAGCGGACACATCTTACTCTTTTATTATGTTTTAGTTCTATTCTAGAGACAAAGACATTGTGACTGTATTTTATTTTGTACCTTGGTAATGTATTAGTGGCTTGTACACGTGACAACTAGTATTGAAGGATTTTGAGATTAATTATTTGTTTTTGACTAATTTAAACCTTGTTTTATTTCAATTACTTCCGCAATTACTTTTCGTTGAGTTTTAGGCTGACTTATCTCGGTGGGTTGAGATGAGTGTCATCACACCCAAATTCGGATCGTGACAAGGTGAGTTGTGGCATATATCCAACCCATAATATTTTTATTACATCTTGACTCATTCACTTTAAGAATGGTCGAGCATTCATGATACTCATCACAAGTCACATTCTCTTTGGGGAATTGACTAACAGTGTTTGTATGCTTCATAAATTTGCATTATAAGCTCATTGTCATGCCTTTAAAATTTTATCATTTTTGCATGACCCACCTCAACATCATTTTGAAATGTCAAGTGTACTATTACTTTATCTCCCTTTCTTTTGATGGAGGATTTATAATTTATCAAATTATTAGATCTCACAACGACCACGGGTCCAATGACCTTTCATATAATTATGATGACAAAAATTACCTTCACGTTTTGAAGGACTATTTGGAGAATCAATAGTGTTCTTTCTTATAATTATCATAATAATGACTATTATAATTTTGTCCCTCCACGCCCTTATTCATACATTCAATCACTTGTCTTCTTTCAGACTTATTATTCACTGCTATCACATTTATACGATAGAATGGAGTAAATCAATTGGACAAATTTCAAACTTATCATGTATTGCTACCACATTCTTTTCAGAGAATGGAGCAAATTCAATTAGACGAATTTTGTGACTTTTCTTTAAAAATAAATTATTTTTTCTTTAGTCATCATTTTATCATCACTATAATGCATTGAGACTCAAACTCAATGTCTTATCCATATAAGGCGTGTTAGGCCATAATTCTATTGGACTCATACCCTATATCTTATCATTATGGCATATCAAAATTCAAATTGATCTCTTACTCTCTTGGTGCGATAGAACTTGAATCTGCCGTCTTACCCTCAAATATTTTTCATTATGGTGCATCCGGACTTTAAACTGATGTTTTACCCTTTTGGTGCAATGGGAATTGAATCCACCTGTTATATAGAAAAAAGACGGTTTAAAATTAATTTCAACTTTATAGAGAAAAATTTAATTTTAAAAAATAAGAGTCGCCACTTAATTTTTTAAAAAAATTAAAAAAACTTAATTTAAAAGACTCTAACAAATTTAAAGTCTTAAAAATTCAGAGAAAAAAGCAGAAGGTTCTTATTTTTACTTTGAGAAGGTGTTAAGCATTCAAAGTGGCCGCTAACGCGCGGTTATCAGACGATTTGAAAAATTATTTGACTAACTTTTGAAAATATTAATTTGAAAGGAAACAAAGACTTTAAAATTATTTTTTTAAAAAAAATGATAAAACTTAAACATTGAAAACAATATACATGTATATAAGAAAAAATAAAAGTTTATCAAATGACTAAGTAAATGTAGAAAATTATTTAAAGAGTAAATTAGTATAAATTGGTTTATCTTTAGGGAAATTAATTAAATTAAAACAAATTAAAATTAATATCTAAGCAAGCATAAATAACATAAGTAAAATAAATTATTAAAACTCGAATCAATATAAATAAATAATAAATAACACATGAAAATATGGCCCGACACTTAGTTTCTGTATGTCTAGACTAAGCTTTGGGCCATCTGAGTTTTGGGCCTTAAGGACAATTTCACTGTATATTGCAGTTGTATATACACTATCTATCAGACTGTATATACAATTTATATAGTGTATACAATATTATTTCTGTATATCAAACTGTGTACACACTGTATACTACCTGTTTGTTCCCTGTATCTGTTTATATCACTGTATATCAGATTGTATCTGTATATCAGTGTATACAATATTATTTTTTTCATATCAAACTGTATAGATATTGTATATCAGTGTATACGACACTATTTTCCACCTGTATTCTGTGTATACAAACCAATATCAATATTCAAACCATGAATATTAACTTTCTTTCCATGTATCAACTTTTCAGCAACTTGAGCAATGGGAGACTCAAAACTTGACAATATGCAAGGATAGAGTCCAAAGATGAACTTGAATCGTTATCACATACACCAAAATAAAATTACATAAGCATCTACTCAATTTAAGATAAACCAAGGAATATATCATGATATGTTACGGTATCAAATTGATGGATATCCTAGAGGTGACTCACAACATATATTATATGTAGACAAAGAAAAAGAAAGAAGAAATATATTCAAGTAACTAAAGAACACGGAATTAATATATACACTATACTAACTCAAATTTTAAATAAAGAATTAAATCAATTAGGCTATGAAAGTTCTAACTAAATAATAACCTAAGCATATTTTTATTATCTAAATCATGTTAAAAGAAGAAATTAAAAACATGAAAATCTATATTGTCAAAGAAAACTACTTGGAAAAATAATGAACAAAACTAAGTGTTTTCATTAAATAATCTAACACATACTAGCTAATGAATCCTAACACATGCTAACTATAAGAAATTTCTATCATTAATCTAACTATTTTATATACATGCTAAAAAAAGACTACGAATCAACTAAATATAAAACATGAAATAATTAAATAAAATAAAGATAATAAAAGATTTTACCTTTTTTCGGGCAGCGAGAATGAAGACGACGAGCGGAAGACGACTTCACCACCAACCAAGAGCTTGACAGAACTCCAATCCATAAAAAGAAAAAACTGAAAATTTAGACTCCAACCTTCGTGGGTTCGACGTTATAAGAATTTCGTCCTTAGTCTAAATTTCGACTTCAATCTCCTATTTTCCTCGAAGAAAAATATAGATTGAAAGCTAGAAATTTACACAACTTTTAGGCAGGGGACAAGAGTCCAAAATCCTAGTCAAGTGAAGAAAATTTCTAACTTTGGGGTGGTTAAAAAACCTCCACTTCTTCCCCTCTTCTTAATGAGAATATGAGCCTTTATATAGGCTCTAAAACCCCCAAATTCTTCATGACTTTTCGATGTGGAGAATGAGATTTTTATTTTAGAAAAAAATAAAAATTTCAAAAATACAAACTATAATTAAACTAACCTAACTAACATTGTATTTAGTTAAAGATAAAAAAAATTGAAATGATTTTCGAATAACCACATAAATAGTAATTAAAAATATAGTTATATAGAAATATGTATATTATACTAAAATTTATAAAAAGATAAAAATAGTTAAGAATAATATGAAAATATCTTTATTTTTTATAAAAGCTAATTATTTAAAAAATGTTCAAAATTTAAAGAAACTCGATAGCTAATTTGCGTTGTCGAGAGTCAAATTGGGTGTCAACACCACCCTTACCCTCAACCAATGGTATAATAGGCCAAACCACAATAGGACTCAACCTCAAGCCTTTAAATAATATTACAATTTTATCTTTATATAAATAAGTGAATTAAGTTTATTCTTGAATTTCACAAGTTCGACTCCCTCCACTATTTGCTACATGAGTATAGGTGTATCTAGTCTTGGACAGTAATCTTTTCCTCATCGTTAATTCATCTGCAAGCTTGAATCAACTTATTGAATAAAGTAGAATTTAATATATAAATAAAACTTACCTCTATGCTCTAGCATCTTAAAATGACATATGTATAGCACATGTCGAGATTTACTATAGGGTTAGCATCATATAATTTGTTGGTTTCCTTGTTCTTTACTTTATTGAATAAACTTGATAAACAACTATTTACTCCTTCTTTTCACCATCGCCATCAAATCATTGGTATAAAACTCAACTTGAATGACGTGGTGAACAAAATTGAAATTAGAGACAATTCGTGCTGATAACGTATTGTTAATCAAGCTCAGAATAATATAACTATAAAGAGAAGAAGACAAGAAATGTAGATGAATGAGTGAACTTTTCTTCTATTCAAGTGTCTTCAAGTGTGAATGACAACCATTTCTATAGATTGAGAAATCACTCCAAAAGTCACCTTGTCAAATGTCATAATTAATAGATCATTCATAATTAATAGATATATTCTTATCCAAAATAATTCATAGAAACTAAGAAATATGTATACATGAATGTAAATAGTTCATGTATCAAGCAAATGGACAATCCACCAATTCAATGAATTTATAACAGAAAAGTAATATTTAAATTATGTCCTATATTTTTCTTAAGAATGTGTCATATACAAAAAATCATTTAATAATAAAGTAGGAATATATAATTACATACGCTTTTATGTTTTATGGTGTCCAAGTTCATAGCTAATATGTGAAAAGACAATATAAATTTGTTCTTTTTTTTCTAAATAAAGAAAGTCTACTCCGTGATGAAAGGATAACATTAATTTTTTCTAGGCTAGTCTCCTTATGTAATGACTTTTTAATTTGATCAATGAATAAAACTCTTTATTAACCAAAAAATAAAACATTAACTGTTTCCTTTTTTGGCCAAGAAAAAAAAACAGATATAAAAATAACTATTCTTATGTGATGTATAATTAATGGAAAAGGGTCTAAACTATCCTTAAATTATGTGAAATGAACAAAAATATCTTCATTTGATAGTTTGATATAAAAATGTCCATACATTTAGTAGTTTGGTCAAAAATACTTTTATTGTTAGTTAATGAATCAAAAATGCCCTTTTCCAAATAAATATATTATTTCTTTTCTTTTTAAACACATTCTTTTTCTAATGATGATATTTTTTTAATTAGATGTCACGATCCTGACCCGCCGTGACTGGTGCCACACTAATCCTCCGATGGAAGAATCATTGTGATAACCCAACGATTAACATACACAACAGATAAACAAGATAAGGATGCGAAAACAATCTTAACTAAGGAAACAGGCCTGAGTTCCCATAAACTCAGAAAAAATTAAGTCAACGACTAAAACATGTAGAAAATCATCCTAGGAACTGAAAGTCAATCGTACCAAAACTCTAACAACCATCAAGTCTAAAAGAGGGAATGCATTCCCAAAAGAGAGTCATTAAAATAAAACCAGTGTCTAAACATCTAGGTCCCGAAGGAAGGACTAGGAATAAAAAGAGTCCATGTCGGCCTGAAAGGAATGGTTCACCCTTGAACTCAAACAGCTATCTCTCCTCTAAGCGAGGTCTCTCCGCAGCCGGTTGAATATGCCCTGTACTCAACAAAGACAGAAAAAGTGTAGTATCAGTACAGAAAATCAATAGTTTACTAGTAGGATCACGCGGCTAGCCAGTAAGTGAATTATGGACCAGTAAACCCAACATAGTACGTACATGTATATAGAATAACTTAACCATTTTTATCTCAATCAGTACTCAACAAGATCACAATTCATCAATCCCAATATCATGAAATTTCACATAAGGGCCCTCTCATGAGACCTGCAAACACTTATTATGTGTCGGAATGTGACACCCGATCCAAAATTTGTGTCGGAACGTGACACACAATCCAAACATACAAAACAACCATAATTACAATCAGTAGTCAACATTGTGTCATCAGGAATAGGTTAATTACAAATCAGGTCAGTAAGTGATCATTTCACATAATTTCTAGCAATCCTCCCTATTTATATACACATATGCATACAATGAAGTAATTTAGCAAGTACATGAGTCACATACGGAAAACAAAACCAGCCTACCTCGATTTCGAGCTTCAACAACTCTAAGGTACAAGAGTTTTCCCTTTTCGGGTTCATTCCGCTTGTTCTTGGTCTAAAGACAGTAAATACATATAAATGATCAATATAATGATCTACTTTACTCGAATTATAGTATAATTCTCCTCCTAGACCAACCCATGATCCTAAACCCCACCTAGGGCTAATTTACACCATTACCCACAGGCCAAAACCCTTCCACAATGATTACCTACCATAGTTTATGGATTCTAGAAATCGAATTATGAGTTTAGGGAGTACAAATCTTACCTTTGGCGTGAGCATCCATGGAAAAGTGCTCAAGAGTGCCCTGCATCACCTCCTAACGTCTTAAGAATAATTTCTATGTAGAAAACTATTTCTGAGATTTTTATCCCGTATTAATTCTTGACTGTCCCGCTCCAGCGGGACCATCCCGCTCTAGCGGTTTGCACAAAAATAGAGAGCTCGGAACTTGAGCCCTAAACTCCCATTTCACAGCACACCCTCAACCCATGGCATCCTAAATCATATCCTTCACGCCAAATTAAATTCTTGGAGTTTTACTCACCCAAATGTGATTTTGTAAAGTTACGTATTGTCTTGGCTATCAGCTAACTTAATCAGATTGTCGATTCAACCCCTCACCTATTATCGGGTCACCCTAGACCTCACCTGACTCATAATTTGTCCAAGAGTGGCCTTGGCTAAATTTTTTTTGAAATTACTACGTGAAGTTTTTTGGCCCAAATTCCTTTCCCACTGGCCTATCCATAACGACGGAAATAGGTCGTTACATTACAAAAATGAGTATCCTACATTAATTCGGAAAAAAATATTACATTAAAATATTTTCTATTTTATTAAAAAAATTAATCTTTAATCTAAATAAAAATTAATGATGGAATTACTATGATCTTATATATATGACCTATATTATGTGCTAAAAAGGTTAAAGAAGTTATTTTATTTTAATTTTAAAAATGAGATTAAGAAGGAAAAAAAGTTTACATTCTTATTTATTTATTAGTTAAAGTGGTTTTAATAGAAAAGAAACAAGAATAGGGTTCTTTAAACATAATTTCTTAATCGGAATGCCCTCATAGTAATTATTATATCCCCTCATAGTAATCTTGTCATTAATTTTCACGTAGATTAAGTAAAAAATTTCTAATAAAATAGAAAACATTTTATTTCTTAATATTTTTTACGAATTGAAGTAGGATAAGCAATTTTTAATTATAAAATATCATAGGAAAAGAATGTGTTTAAAAAGAAAAGAAATAATATATTTATTTTTAAAAAGGGTATTTTGACCCATTAAAGTAACAATAAGAATATTATTTTGACCAAACTATCAATTAAAGATATTTCTGTTTATTTTACATAGTTTGACGGCATTTTGACCCTTTTTCATATAATTAATGATGAAGTCAGAAATTTTATTAAGGGTTTTCAAGATCTAATATATATGTATGAAAAATATTTTTTATTTATATATTTTGTATTTTTTTATGTACATGGTATAATTGCTTTATGAAGGGTGTTTGACTGACTACTCTTTGCTACATGTGGGTATATATGCCATTGTGTATAATTAGTTTTTTTGTTCCCTTGTACTAATTCATTATATTAAATATATATTTTACTTTTATTTATCACTTTTAGTATATTAAAAAATTTATTTTTCATGTTTTATCCTTGGCATTAATTATTTTTTAAGATCTCAAATTAAATATTAATTATTATGAATATTATGATAAAATATCCATATCAATTATTATTTCTTATGAGACAAATGGAGAATTTGATGTTTCAAATTTATCAATTTGTTTATTTTACCATACAAGGCATGGAAGAAAGCTTAAAATTATATATGAGAATAAAAAGATGTTGAACAAGACCAACAAAAGTTATGTCGAAGTGACAAGTGTTTTTCTAAATTTCTTAATAAGAGATTTTCAGTAGGGGCAATTCAAAGAACTTGTTGGTCTAAAGCCATTAATAAGAGGCCTTAAGTTTTTTTTTTCTTTTTTTGATTTTTTTGTATAATTAATTTTTTATTTAAAGTCTATTTTCTTTTACTTTTTGAGATGTGAAGTTACTGTTATAATTTTTCTAGTATCTTTTTTCAATTTATTAGAACTACAATAAAAATAATTTTTCGCGCCAATAAATATGCACATTATTAACGAGTACTAAATTCGTTAACGACATTAGTTAATTGTCATTGGATCCAATGTCTCTATAGGTTTAAGGGCATTTACAAATGCTAAATTGCAATTGACACTACTAATTGCCTTTAAAAAAGCATATTTAGTAACAATTAAATTATTGACGTTAATTAATTACCGCTAAAGATTATTTTTGGTTTAGTGCAGCTAGTCCATTTGATTTCTCTTGAGACATTACCGATCTTAGGTAAGATTTTATCAATTTTAATTTTGAAAGCTGCAACTATTTTGTTTGAATAAAATATAATTTTAGATATTTAAATATTTGTTCTAATTAAAAATAGTTGAAAACTATTTTATTTAGTTATTTTTTTTATCAATACCAAATTACAGAGTCAATTTATTTAAAAATTTTTTAACCACAACCAACTTTGTCCCTAGATATTTAATTTTTACTTTTCACGCACAATATACCGTGTGTTTAAACATGCCTCCTCCCCTTCTAAACAATTGCTAGCTACATTATTCCTGCTATATCATGAAAGGGATACGATCGATAGATGGATTCCCTTCATCTTTAGCTATAGATTTTGTATTGAGTCCTGATAGTTAGATAGTGGTTTCCTTTTTATTCTATTTAATGATGTTATATATTTCATGAACTCATCTATGAATAATGATTATACAACAAAGCTAGTTCTCCCCTTGTAACTATCCAAATTTGAGAAGCTCGTTCTTCTTCTTCTTTTTCTTCTTTCTCCTTCTATCTTATTTTTTAGTGTCCTTGTTTATGCTCTCACTTTATTAACATCAGATATACATTATTTGGAAATTTTTTATGTTAGTTTAAACATAAATAAGTAATCAATTGTATTTTGATGATAAATATTATTATCGTATTCTTAATTAATATCCGCAGTTAAATATTGTCAAACATGAAAATTTTAAAATTTTCACATACAATTTTTCAAAAAAAAATTGGGAATGACATGCCATTCCTGCTAGTTGGGGGGTTGTTGACATAGCAAGCTTCCATGAATTGAAGAGTTGTTAGAGTTGGTTGAAATATTGTTATGAGGAGTTAAAAGTAGTTAGTTGACTGTTATGAGTAGTTAGAAGTCAGTTACGTAGTAGTTGGTATGAATACAAAATACTGTACATGTACAAGTTATAAATATGTGTATATGTACAGCTGAAGAGCATGTATGTGTATCAATTCATTCTGAAAAGATATTTTTCTCTCTATATACATTTTCTCTTCCTTCTCTCTACAACCTTCTTCTTCCTTCTTTCTTCTCTGTACATTCTCCTCACTGTTCGTGAGCTCTCGAGCTCCTCTTCTTCATTTGTTCCTTCAGATCAAACTCCACTGCTGGAGTTATCATGGTATCAGAGCCTTCAAGGACCTTAGGGCAGAAGAAGCTCAATCGGCGACCTAGAATCTAGGAGAAGAGGTCAACCGACGATCTAAAGTTCAAGCTGTCAGTAGAGATGTATACAACTGAAGCTACGTCGGGATCTATGGAAACTGGAGGTGCAAACCTAAACGGAGCACATGCAACTGCTGGTCCAACCAGCTATGAAGTTCCGAGTGTAGGTCACAATCATCCCCTCTATCTCCATCCGAATGACACTCCAGGTAGCTCTCTAATCTCTCTACAGCTTACGGGCTTTGAGAACTATGCTATCTGGAGTAGATCTATGCGAATTGGACTCCTAGGAAAAGGTAAATTAGGTTTCGTTGATGGAAGATTTCCTAAGGCTCAGTTTGCACCTGAGCTGTTTGATATGTGGGAAAAGTGTAATGTTGTAGTGTTGTCTTGGATAATGAATGGTGTTGCACCCGACCTATTGAGTAGTATTGTTTATGCTGGTGATGCACACAAGGTATGGAGTGATCTAAAAGAAAGATTTGACAAAATTAATGGCGCACATGCCTTCCAACTGCACAAGGAAATTCATAGTTTCACTCAAGGAACTATGACTGTTACAGAGTATTACACTCACCTAAGAGGATTGTGGAATGAGTTTGACTCTATCATGCCATGCCTAGGGTGCTCTTGTGCTGAATCAAAAAGGTTCCAAGAACACTTTGAATACCAGAGATTGCTTGAGTTTCTTATGGGACTCAATGAATCATATTCAGCTGCTAGAGGTCAGATATTGATGCAGACTCCAATCCCCAACCTAAACAAGGCCGACTCTCTGATAGTAGACCATGAAAGCCAAAGAAACCTGGCAAGTACAGGTCATGAAAGTGTTAATTCTGGAACAGTTGAATACACTGCTCTATTCAGTAAAAAAGAGGAAATGGTTCTAATCAAGGAGGCAGTTTTGGCCATCAACCAAGAGGTGATGGCAACCCAGGAAGGGGACACTATAACAACCAATACAAGCCACAAAAATTCCAGAAGTCAATCCTTGTGTGTGAGGTCTGTGGTTACAGGGGACACTCCAAGGAACAATGTTTTAAAGTGAAAGGCTATCCGGTTGGGTGGAAGTCAAAAAAGAAGAGGGAACAGCTCAATTCCAGTTCATATGCCAATCAGGCTGAGGTTACTCAGTGTGGAGGTTCACAAGTTGACACATCTACACCTACAGCCTTCTTCACACAGGATCAATACCATCAAATCCTACAGATGCTGGCCAAAGGAGGTGAAAATGAAGGAGAACACTCAGCTAAAGCAGCTACAACAAGTAGTGCTCTATCGGCTTTAGTATCTAAATATATAGACAAAAGTTGGATAGTTGATATTGGAGCAACAAATCATATGACTTCTAAGACTAAACTTCTAAATAACTTTCACACTGTACCACCATCTGAGAGAAGACAAGTAATGTTACCAACTGGAAATGCTGTGTCAGTCTCACATGTTGGAAGTACACATATTCTTGGGAATCACTCTATTAGCAATGTTCTATTTGTTCCTGACTTCAAGTGTAACCTTATATATGTATCACAACTCACCAAAGAACTCAAATGTATGGCAGCCTTCTTCCATGACTTCTGTGTTTTCCAGGATCTCTTCAGTGGTCAGGTCAAGGGGATTGGTAAAGAGGATCAAGGGCTCTACATTCTGAAGGAAGGAAGTCCAAAGGCAGCCAATGGTTGTTTAACTCAGTTCCCAAGTGTACCTCCTAAACTCTCCACAAGTAGCAGTGTCACCTTAGTTAGCAGACCTGTCTCAGCCACTCTATGGCATTTACGACTAGGTCATGTTCCTATAGATGTAATAAAGAAATCCTCCAGTATTGAGGTTCTAGACAATGAACATTCTACCTGTACTGTTTGCCCACTTGCTAAGCAAACTAAACTCCCTTTTCCTATAAGTTCTCATGTGTCCAATGCTGTATTTGAACTTGTTCATTGTGATATTTGGGGTCCCTATAGGGTACCCACTCATGATGGAAAGAAATACTTTGTGACTGTGGTTGATGATTACTCCAGGTTTACTTGGATCTTTCTTATAGCTTCTAAGTCTGACACAATTGTGGTGTTAAGAAATTTTTTCACACAGGTTCATAACTTGTTCTCCACAACTGTAAAAACTCTGAGAACTGATAATGGAAGTGAATTCCTTAGCACTGCATTTCAGACCATGCTCTCTACACTTGGCATTCTCCATTAGAGTACCTGTGTTTATACTCTTCAACAAAATAGAGTTGCTGAAAGGAAGTATAGAACTATTCTGGAGATAGCCAGGGCACTCAGGTTCCAATTCTTTGTACCTTTAAAATTCTGGGGTGAATGTGTCACCACTGCAGTCTACCTTATTAATAGAATTCCCTCAAAACTGCTTCAGTTCAGAACCCCATTTGAGCTACTTCATCTACATCCCCCCCCTCTAGCTCACATTAAAGTCTTTGCTGTCTCTGTTATGCCACATGCCCACATATTCTTGACAAATTTTCTCCTAGAGCCATACCAGCTGTCCTTATGGGTTACTCCCCATCCAAAAAAGTATACCTCTTGTATGATCTCTACTCCAAGTCATTTTTTGTGAACAAACATGCAGTGTTCAAAGAAGACATTTTCCCTTTCAAAGATGTCCAAGTATCCTCTAACCCCTTATTCCTAGTTCTCACACTTCTAGACTCCTCTTATACCTCTCCAAATCCACACTCAGACTCCCTCCAACAATCTCCTAAGAACCTCCAGTCTCAGCCTCCTGAAAACCTCCAGTCTCAGCCTCCTTCCCCACCTGTCCCTTCTCGAAAATCCTCCAGATAAAGTAAGCCACCATCCTGGCTTCAAGACTTTATCACAATCCCTACAAGCAACTCTTGTTCCTATCCTATTTCTGCACATATATCCCACTCTCATATATCTCCTTCTTACAATACTTGTCTAGCTGCATACTCAGCCATCACTGAACCCACCTCCTATAAAGCTGCCTCTCTTGATCCTCAATGGGTTCAGGTAATGCAGTTGGAAATTGATGCTTTCGAGGCTAATCATACCTGGTCCCTAGTTGATTTACCTCCTGGCAAGAGACCTATTGGCTGTAAATGGATATACAAAGTCAAATATAAATCCACAGGTGAGGTTGAAAGGCTGAAAGCTAGACTGGTGGCAAAAGGGTTCAATCAACAAGAAGGTCTAGACTATAGTGAAACCTTCAGTCCAGTTGCAAAAATGGTCACTGTCAGAGCTATTGTGGCCCTTGCTGCTTCTAGGGGGTGGTTCATTCATCAAATGGATGTCCACAATGCCTTTCTCAATGGGGACCTGCTGGAGGAGGTGTACATGACTGTCCCTGATGGGTTTTCTAGACAGGGGGAGTCCAATACCAAGGTCTGCAAACTCCATAAGTCCTTGTATGGACTCAAACAAGCCCTCAGGCAGTGGAACTTAAAGTTGACTGAGTCCTTGCTGAAGTTGGGGTTTCATCAAAGCCATCATGACTACTCCCTATTTACCAGGCAAGTTAATAGTGATATACTTATTGTGCTTGTCTATGTGGATGACTTACTGGTTACAGGTAGTAACACTGGCCTAGTAGAGGATACAAAAAAGACCTACAAAAGCAATTCAAAATGAAAGACTTAGGTGAGTTGAAGTTTTTCCTGTGCATTGAGTGTGCTAGATCCAGTCAAGGTATCCACATATCTCAGAGAAAATATGCACTAGAATTAATTGCTAAATGTGGGCTAGGAGGAGCTAAACCTGCAGGAACACCACTAGAACAAAATAAAAGCTTACATCAGTGAAATATGATGAACACATTTCACATGAAGGCAGAGTTGATGACCAACCACTGCAGCAACCTGAAATGTACCAAAGACTTATGGGAAGACTCCTGTACCTCACCATGACCAGGCCTGATATAGCCTTCCCAGTTCAGGTGTTGAGCCAATACATGCACAGGGCTAAGCAGTCACATATGGAATCAGCATTGAGAGTTGTCAGGTACTTCAAGGAAGCTCTAGGCCTTGGGCTGCTAATGTCATCTAAAGATACAAATACACTAACTGCCTACTGTGATTCAGATTGAGGTGCTTGTCTGGAAACAAGAAGGTCTGTCACTGAATACTTAGTAAAGTTTGGAGGATCACTAATCTCTTGGAAATCTAAGAAACAAGAGACAGTGTCCAGAAGCTCAGCAGAGGCTGAGTTTAGAAGCATGGCCAACTGTGCAGCTGAGATCACCTGGTTGGTAAGTCTGTTTAAAGAGCAGGGAGTCCAAATTGAATTGCCTGTCAATATGTTCTGTGATAGCAAAGCTGCTATTCAGATTGCTGCCAATCCCATCTTTCATGAGAGAACCAAACATATTGATATAGATTGCCATTTTGTAAGGGAAAGAATATGTCAAGGAATGCTGAAAACTAACTTCATACACACAAAGGACCAACTAGATGATATACTCACCAAAAGTCTAGGAAAATCTCAATATCAACAATTGTTGAACCAGCTTGGAATGATGAATCTCTTCAAACCATGAGCTTGAAGAGGAGTGTTTACATAGCAAGCTTCCATGAATTGAAGAGTTGTTAGAGTTGGTTGAAATATTGTCATGAGGAGTTAAAAGTAGTTAGTTGACTGTTATGAGTAGTTAGAAGTCAGTTACGTAGTAGTTGGTATGAATACAAAATACTGTACATGTACAAGTTATAAATATGTGTATATGTACAGCTGAAGAGCATGTATGTGTATCAATTCATTCTGAAAAGATATTTTTCTCTCTCTATACATTTTCTCTTCCTTCTCTCTACAACCTTCTTCTTCCTTCTTTCTTCTCTGTACATTCTCCTCACTGTTCGTGAGCTCTCGAGCTCCTCTTCTACATTTGTTCCTTCAGATCAAACTCCACTGCTGGAGTTATCAGGGGTTTCCTCCTATCTATAAAGCTCTCAAATGTTGAATTTGTTATCAGGCTAACAGATTCATCATTGTTCCATCCCAGTTAACCAATGCCTTGTTTCTTTTTCGTAATCCTAAAATTGGCCATATTATATTTATCCATTCTATATAATCCAATAGCATCCTTTAGAAGATTGTTATAATCTTGGAAGACACTAGTTAGACCATACATCGATCCTTGTAGTGCATTCTTGCTATCATGTGCCCACCAATTCCATAAAATCTGTCTAACTGTATTACTTTGATTGTTCACGGACAGATGATTAGCATAATAGTTCCAAACACTATTGGCTATCTCACCTTCAGCAAAAAACATGGTATATAGTCTCAAAATGAGGAGAAACACAACAATTGCATCTAGATACTGCATGTTGTCCAAATCTGGATAAGGTGTCATCTAAAGGTAACTTCTTTTTAAGGATCCTCCAATTCAGGAAAGAGATTTTGAAGGGAATACCTTTGTGCCACAGATTCTTGTAGGTATCATTCTTGTTGTTCTTTTGTCTAGTGAGTTCTTGTCGTGCCCCGAGTCTACATCCTAGGTGTGGCCGGTACTCAAAAATCATTGTTGATTTTCAAGCGAACCCTTGTCCTGGCTAACTCACTAAGCGGAAGACTTAACTCATGAAAATAACTCAGATAGGCATAAATAAGTATAAAAACTTAACTTCACAAATAATGTCTCAAGACTCAAATATAAATGAAATATAACTCATTGTTTCAAAACATAGCTCAAATGAATAAAACTGAATAAACTCAAACTCTATCTGACTAGTCTATGAATTCTCTAAACTAACTTTGAAGTAGGTATCGGGACAGGCCCACGGCTACCTCAATTACTAATATATAAATACTGAAAGTAAGACTCAAGAGTTCCTCCGAATGTAAGGAGGTCTCACCAAAAGTTGACGAAGAATGATCCTCAATGATACGTCTGTTGATGATCTCCAAATCATGTGTCTGCATCGTAAAAAGATGCAGCATCGTATAACATCAATAAATGAAATTTACGGTATGTAATATGGCAGAAAGAAAATAAGTAAGTTGAACTGAAGACTGAAGTAACTCATATGCAAAAGGTTGTGATAATATAGTAAACCGTCAGTTTAACTTAATCAGGTGAAAAATGCAACAAAAACAACTTAAAATAATATAACTTTACTTTCTTGGGGAGTTTTTCTAACCGATAACCACCACTATGATCTTCGTGATGATACAACATTTTGCCCACGTCGCCAGAGTCATCTCATACCTTGCTAGGGTATGGGGCAAACTTTAACTTATGGATTCATCTTATGAGCCTTCTCAGAGGCAATGAGGAGTCGCCCGACTTTTGGTATGATCCTATCCTACGTTGACTATGTAGTTTATGAAACTAGAGTTAATTAACTCTTGCCCAACTAGGTGCTCAATACTACTTCCAAAAACATGAAATGTAATGCTCATACTAAACTGTGAGTAAGAACTCAAAATACTTCTTTTAGCTTTCTTATATCTTTAATTCATACTCATCGGGCTTCTTTCTCAATCCCATGCTCAAAATACTATATTTGCTCAATACTTGAACTCATTTAGACTTGATAGAGATCATGCTTAAATCATTGAAACAAAGACTCACAAATCAAGTAATAAATTATGCTTAAAACTTCTTGCTCATTTAAAAGATGAAACAAATCATTCTTTAACTCAAAACAATGCATAAATAATTAATGCACAACTCAACTAGGATTCATGTCAATGCAAACATGAACACACATCTCCAGAACTTAACTTATGAAAATCATCAGAGTATATTTAAATATATACAAGAACTCAATAGAATTTATATAGATAACTTAAAAATTCAATTTATTAGCATCGAAACTCAATCAAAACTCAACTTAACCAAATGAAGATGTAGGGAACGTGGACGAACTTAGTCCAACGTTATGATAGCCTTACATACCTAAAAAATCAATTATCTAGACGAAACTCGAAGAAATTTTTTGAAATGCTTGAAACCTAGCTTCTCCTCTTCTCCTCAATCCTTAATCTCAAAATATTCTAAGTGTTAATGAGAGAAAAGGCATGTCGATACTGATAAGGTACTAATTATAGTCCCAAAATGTCTTGGATTTTGTTTGAAAAAGGTGGGGAAGGACCAAATATCCTTCTTAAAAACTGGTCGGGGTCGTCTATGGCTTTCCTACAGACCGTAGGGTCCCTCTCGAAGAAATAGTCCAAAAATCTAGACATTCTGGAATTGAACTTGAGGAGTCTACGACTTCTCTTCTACGACCCTTGAACAGTTCGAGAAGACCAATCGTAGACTTGACTGGGGATATGGGGGTCTACAAATCCTTCTCCATGGGTCATAGAACCCTAGACGGATTGTAGACCCTGATCGTAGGGTCTTGGTGACAATTCTAGTAGCTACTAGAATTGTGCTCTTGGACCTTCGAGGGGCTCCTATGGGTCATAGGACGAATGACGAGTCATAACTTAGACTTGTAGGAATGGTCCTTACTAACTCGAATTTGATTAAGTCCTGGGGTGACCTACGATTGGTCACCTACTACTCGTAGGTACTCCTGCGGATCATAGATTCCACTCGTGGCCACTGGAAAGTGGTCACTTCACCACTTTTTTATGTTTTCTCTGGATTCTCGGAATATATCTAAGTTAAAATAGTACAGGGTGTTACAGTTCTCTAGTATAAAAGCAAGTGAAGGCACCATCATTGTTGACAGTCCAAATGCGTGTATTTATGTTGTTCGAGTCAAAAATGTGAACTTTTTCAATGATGTTGAGTAGGTTCTTGGGAACAGTTTCTCCGATCTTATCAATGTTTCATTTGTTTCCATTCATAAAGTTTTTGACCGAAGTATTTTCTGATCCTGGACCTGATTCTAACAGTAAAACTAATGCCCCACTTATTGTCCAATTGTCCCACCAAAATATAGAAGAACCATTACTGATTTTCCACAGCATATTTGGTTCAACAATACTTCTACATTGGAGAAGCTCATTCCAGCTTTGAGACTGACCTAAACTCCATCTCCTAGTAATACAATTGATTCTGATGCAATACTTGGCTTTTAGTTATTCAGACCATAAGTACTTGTGAGTTCTAATTGCCACCACCTCTTAATCATGATAGAGTTCTGAATATCTGTAAAAGATTTAAATCTCAAGCCCTCCTCATCCTTAGAATAGCAAATATTATTCCAAGCACTCCAATGGTACTTTTTTTTACCTTCACTTTGACCCTAGAAAAAATTGGACAAGTATTTATCAATTTGCTTTAGAATAGTTTTAGGTGGAGACATAACAACCAATAAATGCATAGTATGAGAATGAATTACTTGTTGTATGATTACAGCTTTCCCTCCATAAGATAAGAGATTAACTTTCCATTCATAAACTCTTTTTAAAATCTTAGATGATGTCATATCTGCAAAGTAAGTAATTATTTTCCTTCCATTATAAATGGGACAACTAAGATATGTGAAACGAAAAATACCTACCCTGAAGCCTGCCCCTTTTGATTTTATTGTGAGTGTCATTAGAGACATGAGAAGCTGTAATGATCTTTTTTACTTGTTGACTTTATACCCTAACACCTCTTTATATTTCTTTAATTGCCTTAGCATAGTATTAAGGGAGTAATTATCCCAAGAAGTGAACAATATGATATCATCCGCATAGGATAAGTGGCTAATGTTGGGACCATTAGAGTTCATACTATAGCCTATATATTTGTCCCTGTAACTTGTTGAGTAATTTAGATTATAATTCAGCAGTTGAAATAAAGAGAGAAGGGGATAAGGGATCACCCTATTTTAACCCTCTGGTAGAGTTAAAAAAACTTGTTCTTTCCTCATTAATGATGATAGAATACCAAATATCTGGTACTAATCTCCATGCGAGGTCAATAAAGATCTCAGAGAAACCAAATCTTCTAAGAAGGAAGATTATGCATAACTAAGAAACTCTATCATAAGCTTTTTTCCATATCTAATTTAAAAACAAGATCTGCTTATTGCCTTTGTTACTACCATGAATGATCTCTTGGGTAAGTAAGATATTCTCAGTTATGTCTCCTACTTATGAACCCTGATTGATTATCGACTACTAATTTAGGAAGTAAACTATTCAATCTAATAGCCAAGATCTTATAAATAATCTTATTAGAGAAATTAGATATGCTTAAAGGTCTAAGATGTGCAAAGGTAGGAGGTTCATCTACTTTAGGGATTAATACTACAAAAGTATGAGTAAAATGTTTAGTAAGCCTTTTACCATAGAAAAAGCTTTGAATAAAATTGATCAACTCATCATTGATTACGTACCAACACTTCTGGAAGAAGAATCCATTGAATTCATCCGGACCAGCAGCACTATTGGGGTTGAGATCTATATATAATCGCATGTTTAATTTCCTCTTCTTCTGGAAATATGTCGAGCATATTTTTGTCTTCATCAGTAACAAGTCTGTCAATGTGCTCGAAAACTCCAAAATTAGGAATTTGCTCTTTTTCAATGAATGAGTTATGGAAATAATGCGCTGCTGCTTCTCCAATAGTCTCATTGTCCCTCTTCCAGTTGCCATCATAATTCTTAATACTGCATAGAATGGCCTTACTTCTTTTCTGTTTAATGGAAATTCACAGTGCTTTTACCTTCCTTCTCCTTGGTGCCATATCTTTGCATTGCTTTTCTCCAAATTAACGGAGCCCGTTACTGTTCCATTAGTTTTAGGAGTCACCTCTTTAGCTAGAGGTGGCCATTGTTCCGTAGGTTGCTTATCCTCTCGTGTAGTAATTTCCCCCAATTCGACACTACTCATCCTTGGTTTTACTATCTCCGATGAGAGAATCTTCTTCCTATGTCATATCCGTGGCATTATAATCGTATCTCGTGATCTAATCTGAGAAAAGGGATGGGATGCCAGAAAATCAACAGAATTCTCCAGAAACCCTAAGCACAAATGGTCTAATTTCTTTGATACTAATAGACTGTCGGCTAAGGTTATGGGTCTTAACTATGTGGCTTCAATTATGAAGAATGGGGAGAACGTATTTGAATTGAACAAAGAGGAAGTGAATAAAGCTACAGAGGAATAGAAGCAGGCTTTGATTCTGTATGTAATTGGGGATTCACCTACCATAGCCATTGTGGAAAGGTACATAGCTTTGCAAGTGAATACTGTGAGTAAGCCTAAGGTATATTTATCAAAATGATGGGTATTTTTTTGTTCGGTTTGCTAATTTGGATGATAGAAATGAAGGTACTTTACTCAGGCCCTCATCTATTAAATAACCTCCCTATAATTGTGAAGGTATGGAGCCCAAAATTTGATTTTAACAAGGAAGTACTGCAAATAATACCTATTTGAATGAAATACCCCAACCTTCCACTAAATTGCTGGAGTATGGACTCATTGAGTCGAATAAGCAGTAGATTAGGTGTACCTCTATATGCAGATGAATGTAATACTAAGTTAGATCGAATATCATTTGCTCGTGTCCTAATGGCATGGGTTTTGAACAGACACCACCTAGAAGAGTCCATAAATGACAGCATAAGACTGATTTTAATTAGCAAAACATGGGAGGTGGAGATACAAGCTCATAATATTGATGCAATACATGATTTCAACTCTTTCTTTGATCTCCCGAGGAAAGTTAGGGATTTAATTAACATCGACATATGTGAGCTCCCTTTCTTCAGAATGCAGCATGTCAAACCTTCTAATTTTATTGATGAACCATTCGGAATCCTATTTGTCAAGGACTCAAGTTAGCAAAGTAATAGCTAGCTTAGACTCTCTCTTTTTTCTGGTGTTAACTTTGTAGAGTTTATCTAAATTTATTACTATCCCAAGATCTTGTATTAAGTATGGTATGCCAAACTGTAACACCCCAAAAATATAAGCTAAGTTTAAGCCATTTTTCATATGCTTATAGGCCCAAACCCGATGACTTCTAATTGTATATATATTTTACAATCAACTCCTAAGTATTTGAAGTGTATTAAAGGTGAATTAGGGCATAAGGAACCTCTAGTACTAAGTCGAGTTCAAAGATTCTTCACCGATTAAGTTTTTGTATAAGATCTTATAAGGGTCAACTTCAAATGACAATAGCTCTCATAATATTAAGAGTTAGGTAACTCATGACCTATCAAATTAAAGATCTACGTGTCCTTTTTTTCAACGCCACCAAGTTTTCCTCATTTGTAGTTTGGAGTAAAAAAAGTTATGATCGTTTTACTAAAGACACTCCAACCTGGCAGAAGTCCGCGATGGCTCCATGACACGAAGAGGCTACGGACTTCACTACCTAAGCCAAATGATGCCCCTTCTATTTTTTAAGGGTATTTTTGTCTTATAACACTTTAGGGAGTTATTTTAATGTCCCTAAACATGTAGAAATCAGTTTTTCTTAACTAAAAACCCTCTTATTCACTCCTAAACTTGAAAGCTCAAGAATTTTCAAGAACACATCAAGTTAGGGTTCTCTTTCAAGGTTCTTCATCAAGGTAAGTTCTTCTTCATAGATTTCAAGATTTTCAACCCAAATTTCTTCATCAATTCATGAATCGCTAAGAGAAATCTTAAATCCTAACCATAGGGTTTTCAAGAAAACGAATCCAATAATTTTAAGAAAGAGGTCTCTTGATTGTTCTTCTTCAAGTTAGGATTCTTCATCAAGATTTGTGGAGCTTTTAAAGTATGTAAGGCTATCACAACATTGGACTAAGTTCGTCCTCGTACCTTATATCCTTCTATAGTCAAGTTGAGTTTGAGTTTGAGTTTACATCCCAACAAATTGAATCTTGAAGTTAATTATATAATTTATTACTGAGTTATAGTATATGTTTGATTATACATTGATAAGTTGAGTTATTGAGATTATGGTTTCACGTTTGCATTCACATGAACACTAATTGAGTTTTTTCCTAGTTATTTTATACATTAATTTTGAGTTTTAAGAATGATTGTTTTCATCATTTAATTGAGAAAAAGTATGACATGAGTATGAGCTTGAGAGGTCTCTTAATTATTATTTTGAGCATGAGTTTGAGAAGTCTCTTAACTATTATTTTGAGCAAGAGTATTTTGAGCATAAATGAGTTGAGCATTATTACATGAAAACATCTATTTTGAGATTGAGATTGAGAAGTTAAAATTATGTTTTAAAATGCATTCATCTAGTTGAGATTAAATTGATTTTAAAGAGAAGAGATGAATTGACAAGAATTGAGTTTTGAGCTAAGTCCAAAAGAGACTAAATGAGTTAATTGAGTATTTTTACTCACTTGAGATCTGAGGACAATAATTATATTTTTGGAAGTAATATTGAGCACCGATCTGGGCAAGAGTTCAGATAACTCAAACCCTATAAACTACGTAGCCAGTGTAGGATAGGATTGTACCATTCATTCAGACGACTCCTTATTGTCCCAAAAGAGGACTTTTATTGGATCCAGAGATGAGCTTACGTCCCTTACCCTGGCAAAGTATTGAATGCTATGGCAAAGACAGTAATTCGTTGTATCATCACTAGCTTAAGTGGTGGTTGTCGTTTAGAGAAACTCCCCAAGAAGTAAAGTATTATATTTTTATATAATGAGTTACATTTACTTATTCATATCTTTTAAAGCATTATTTTAGACATATTGCATGTTATATTGAGTTGAGCTATTTTCATAGTTGTTTTCTATGAGTTGAGTTGAGTTGAGTATCTTTGAGTAAGTTTTTTTGATTCCTATGAGTTAAGTTGAGTTGAGTATCTTTGAATAAGTTTCCTTTCAGCTATTTTACATATCGTATATTTCACATACTAACATTATTTGGCATTGCCTCATTTTATGATGCAGACAAAGGTGATAGAGATCCTACGCAGGCACATCGTTGGAGATCGAAATTCCATCTAACTTTTGGTGAGACCTATTTACATTCAGAGGAGCTCTTGAGTCTTCATTTTTCAATCTTTATTTACCAATTTGAGGTAGTCGTGGGCTTATCCCGGTACCTATTTCAGAGTCAGTTTTAGAGGCTTCATAGACTAGTCACTGACAGAGTTTATTCAGTTATTTTCAGAGTTTATATTTTTAAAATATTTAATTATATTCTATATATATTTAAGTATTCAGATTTTATTTTGAGAAATTAAGTTTGCGTATACTACTTGTGCCCATCTAAAATCTTTTTAATGAGTTAAGTTGTAATGACCTAATCCGTAGTTAATAAAAATATCTATGGTAAAGGTATACGAATCACTTTCGTCATAAAACTAGGATCAATTCCTTGGTATGCGAGTGAAGTCTTGGTAGAAGATATGATTTCTTGGAACTGAGGTTTATAGTTGTAAATTAAGGTCGTACTATGATGCTATGTCAAAGTTGAGTTGAAAGTTTCTTTCCGATTTAGTTTTGGACTTGAGTTCAAACTAGGATCGACTTCAAATGATCATAACTCTCAGCCTATAAAGAATTAGGAGGTTGTGACCTATCAAGTTAAAGGTATGTAAGTCTTATTTCCAACGCTATTAAATTTACCTCATTTGGAGTAAATAGTTATACCCATTTTACTAAGCAGTGTCCATATTGGGGTGCCAGAGTAGGATTTGGGCCGCAGGAGCGGGATCCAACGGGCCAAAATATAAAGGAGGTTAAATGATTGTAAATTGTTATTTAGAGTGGAAATGTATATTGTGGGTCATGATTATTATGTGATTAGTGATAAAGATCAATTTTTGAATGTCAATCTTTGTGAAATTATTAGAAGGCCAATGATTCTTATGAGATTAAGTATAGACAATAGTTGGGTCATAATAGAATCCTGAGATTTGGGGATTATGGGTTATTCATGCATATTAAAATATGCTTATACAATGATTGTATGTGTTTATGTTGATTATTTCTTGTGAATTACTTGATTAATGTGAGTCACGAAATAAAGGGTAAATATGAATGACTTAGTGTTGATAGATCTCATGCCATGAACCTATGTGATGGCCTGTAGCTATAAGCTATGGTTTAGATTATATCATAGAGAGACTTTTAATAATGATTGAGTAATACTGTGATGTTTACCATGCATTTAATCGTTATGGTTGGGTGAATGATATATTATTGTGATTGGTCTATAATCTCAAGACCAAAATCTATAATCTTGAACTTGTTCTATCAGAAGTGATGCCTTGATAAAGAAGGCTTGATGAGATATTGTTAATGAAGGGAAGATAGAATGAAACTAATGAAATGACTAATTATGAATAATTGTATGCAATGAATCTATTACTTGATTGTGCAAGTATGTGAAATATTAGTTGTGGACATGTGAATGTGGTTATGGTTGTGATTGTGATATTGGATCTGGTGTTGCATACCGACACATATATTAGATCGAATGTCATATTTTGATACATATATAAGATCGGGTGTCATGTTCCGACATATATATTGTATCAGTGTTACGTTCCGACACATATATGATTTGGGTATGGGTTCCATAAGAGAACCATTGTTGACTATCATCTGTGAATTGATCTTGACTATATGGTTAATGACAGAGAAACTGCCCCAAACATAATTGAACACGCCCATTCTGATTAGTGGTTGATATGAAAGCACCGAAGGTCCAAATGTAGCTATGTTGAATATTGTAATTGAAATTTACCTTGTGAAACTATATATTGCCCCTGAAATGGTACATTGATAATGTGTTCCTGCATATGCTTATTCGGATTATGCTATGGGTGCTAGATGTTTCCACATAGTATTTATGAGGTTGTTGGTAAACAAGTGGAAATTAGTCAATGCGTTGTGAAGTGATACTTATGACTTAATAGTCAGGTATTATTGATGTCCTGTGGGCACATGAGTTAAAAAGGGGATTGGGAGGTTATTCAGAGTTTTGTCTCCGGGCAGGCCGCCCTGGCGGGAGGAATCCTGTTGTGGTGAAGCCGCCAAAGTGGGATAGGTCCCGCCATGGCGAGCCAATATACGTAGAAGGTAAGCCTAAGTCCCCATAAATATTTTCCTCTTCCAAGTGAGGTGTTAATTACTCTAGGGCCATGTGTTGGTGTGTAAACTAAGGAAAGTAGGCTGGTTAGACAGAGTTAGTGGTGATCCGCAGTTGGAAACTCCTTTATGTGTCAGGATGGCTAAGTCTTGATTTGTATTAAAGTTGGCAGCAGACCAACTAGAATGTATGAGAACTAGGCTTGAACGAATTTAATGAGGTTATCGAGAATGGTAATAGTTGTGCATAAAAGTTTGGCGGTGTAATTCCTTAAGAGCATATTTTCTTTTTAATGATTTCTTTATATTATGCGGTGGGTATCGGTTTGACCGACGATTCCTACTAATATGTGTTGTTTGTACTGATACTACTCTTGTTATGCCACTTGGCATAGTCTGGTTGCAGGGTCAATGATGTTTCATAGGTGAAGACGAAGATGAGTCTCCAACAGCTTCTACTCTTCATTCTTTATGGTTGGAGTTGTGTCATATTTTTGTTCATACTTTGTATCTTTAGAAGCTCTTTTACCTATTTAGACTAGTATCATTGGGGTTTTAGTATGTTTCTAGTAATAAACCTAAGAGTTTTAAAATATTTCAATTATTGTGTATTCCTAACCTTTTAGGTTGGTATTTGGCAATTGTTAAACTTCTGCATGTTATTTCTGTAATGGTTCTCTTATCTAGGTGTTAGAGTGGGTGACCGTACTGCCTGTTGGGTTAGGTTGTGACATAAGTCTTCCGTTTAGTGGTAAGTCAGGCCAAGCGGTTCATTTGAGATTAGGAATGATTTTCGAGTGTCGGTCACATCTAGGGTGTAGGCTCAGGGCGTGACGCAAACTCTGAAATGTAACTATATATTTTGCATCAATGATCATTGGAGGCAGTTTTTTTTAGGCATAATACATAAATATGACCCTTTACTTGGCTTCAACTGGCAACTATGACCTTCAACTCTGAGTGTGCACAAGTAAGCACTTTAATTATCCAAAATTGAATAAATAGACACATTTGTCCTACATGGCATCCTACATGGCAATTTTGTGTCTTATGTGTCGTCCTACGTGTATTGTATCACGTAGGACATTTGTGTAAAAAGGGCAGCCCGGTGCACTAAAGCTCCCGCTATGCGCGGGGTCCGGGGAAGGGCCTGACCACAAGGGCCTATTGTACGCAGCCTTGCCTTGCATTTCTGCCAGAGGCTGTTTCCAAGGCTTGAACCCGTGACCTCCTGGTCACATGGCAGCAACTTTACCAGTTACTCCAAGGCTCCCCTTCACGTAGGACATTTGTGTCTATTTATTTAATTTTATACAAGTTTAAGTGTCTACTTGTGCACACCCAAAGTTGGAGGGTATAAATGTAAAATAAGATCAAGTTAAATGGCATATTTATGTATTATGCCTTTTTAAAAAAAAAATAAGAACTTACAGTAAAAAAGTAAAGTTATTTCTAAACTTAATTAGAATGCAATTCAAGTTCAACACTAGTGGATCGTTATCCTATTTTATGAAAATAAATTTAACAAAATTCATAAAGGATAAAACACACATATACATCGTATTAATAAGTAGAGTTTGAAAAAAAATAGTGCCCGATTTGTGACTCTTTTTCCTGGTTAATTGTGAAAGAGATTAATCCTTTGATTTATTTCATTAACCTCAATAGTTTATATACACAAATACAAGAGTATAATTAGGCTATAATTAAAGAAACTAAATATCTCTATATTAGGAACTAAATAAACTAAATATATCAATATTAGAAACTAAATATATACAATCTGTTATAATCTATCAAAATATATTTTTCATATATTTTAACACACCCCCACAGTCGAAGCGAGAGGTCGCTGAATGCTAAGACTATCCCGAAAATCCTCAAACAACACTAACAGAAGGCCTTGGTGAAGATATCTGCAATTTGATAATGAGAGGGGACATGTAACACTCGAACCTAGCCACGAGCCACATTTTCTCATAAAAAATATATATCCATCTCAATGTGCTTAGTGTGTTGATGCTGAACAAGATTACCAGCCAGATAAATAGAACTAACATTATCATAATAAACCAAAGTAGCCTGTGGAATAGGACAATGAAGTTCCAAAAGCAATTTTCGCAATCAACACGACTTAGAAACCACATTGGCAACCCCTCTGTATTCTGTCTCTGCACTTGAATAGGACAAAGTAGCTTGATGTTTGACAGACCATGAGATCAAGTTATCACTCATAAAGACAAAATAACCCGAAGTCGAATGTCGTGTATCGGGGCACCCACCCCAATCAATATTAGAATACGAGATAAGAGTGGTCGTGGAAGAGAGATAAAGGTGAAAACCATAATCCAAAATATCTTATAGGTAGCGCATGATGCGCTTGAGAGCGTTCATATGCTCATCCCATGGGACATGCATAAATAAGCATACATGTTGCACAACATAAGTAATATCCGATCTCGTGAACGTGAGGTATTGCAGTGCCCCTACAAGACTCTGATAAAGAAATGGGTCCTCTAACAGCACGCTTGTAGTAGCCCCGAGATTTGGTTTTAGAGAAATCAGAGTAGGAGATGGCTTACACGATGACATGCCAGCTCGGTCAATGATCTCGACCGCATACTTTCTTTAAGATAAAAATAAACTACATGTATGACGAGTAACAGCAATGCCCAAGAAATAACTCAACGAGCCCAAATCTTTCATAGCAAATTCGGAGCTAAGAAGCGATATGATAGACTAGTAGAGCGCATTTGAGGAAGCAGATAAAATAATATCGTCGACATACAATAAAATATAAGCCATAGAAGTACCTTGATGATAAAAAAATAAGGAATGATCAATCTTACTGTGAGAAAACCCAAGGGTACGGACATAATCAACAAATCACTTATACCAAGCCCGCGGAGCTTATTTCAGCCAATTAAGTGATTTCTTCAGCAGACACACGTGATTAGGTCTATTAGGATCCCGATAGTCCAAAGGTTGATACATGTAAATAGTCTTCTTGAGTTCGCCATGTAAGAAAGCATTTTTGACGTCAAGTGGATAAATCGGCCATGCCTTCGAGAGAGTTTAACTAAGAACCATATGAATAGTCGTCGGTCTGACAACTGGACTAAATGTCTTACCACAATCCACGCCAACCTGTTGGGTTTTACCATCACCTACAAGATGAGCTTTATGTCGCTCAAACAAACCATTAATTTTTTCTTTATGAGCAAAAGTCCACATACATCAAATAACATTAACATTTTGGAAGATGGAGCACCAATTTCTACATCTTATTTTAAATAAGAGCATTATATTCATCATCCATGGCCAATTTCCAATTCGGGTCACGAAGAGAAGACACAAGATTACGGGGTAGAGAGGACTTTGAGACCGATATAAGAAGGTTGAAGGACCTCTTAGGCTTATGGATCCCATGCTGACTCCTAGTAACAGGACCGGTGGGTAGACTAGAGGGAGAGACGAGAGTGGGTGGAGGAGGAGAGCTAGGTGGGAGAGCAAAAGAAGATGTTAAGGCCAACCCAACAGGCAGCGAAGGAGCGATCTGCCCAGGTGAGAGGGTTGAGCCGCTGGCTGGGCACGGCGGGATGGGCAGTGGTGCCGGAGAAAGGTGGTGATTTGGTGGATTTATGGAGGTAGTGAGATGGCGAACCACATAGGGAGATGGTCCGTCATCTAAAAATTGGTATGTGTAATTTTAAGGAGTATGTAACTTGACAAAAGGAAATTGTGTCTCATCAAATATTACTTGACGGCTAATGATGATTTTTTGAGATAACAAATCAAAATATTTATACCCACAATGATGTAATGGATATTCCAAAAAAACACGCGGGGTTGACCAGAGTTGAAGTTTGTTTATGAGTGTGGAGGGAATGAGAGGATAATATAAATACCCAATTACAAGAAGATGAGAATAAGAGGGATCCTTCCGATAAAGAATACGAAAAGGGGATTGATAGTTTACCAGTTTATGAGGAATGATGTTGAGAAGATAAGTTGTCATTTGCAAAGCATGATGCCAAAAGTAAGGAGGAAGGGAAGCATGGGCCAACAAGGTACGAACAATGTTATTAATCCTACGGATTTGTGTTTTAGCTTTCCCATTTTAAGGAGATGTGTGAGGACATGACAATCAAAACGACAGACCATTAGCTCTACAGAAGTCCCCAAAGAGGCTATTATCAAATTCCTTGCCATTATCGCATTGAATATTCTTGATGTCCCACTCAAAGTGAGTTTGAATAAATGTCTTGAAAGTTAAAAATGTGGAAAAGGTTTGTGATTTATGCGATAAAGGAAACTTCCACAAGAATTTAGAATAATCATCCATAAACAAGACATAATATCGATGACTTGAGGAACTCAAAACGGGTGATGTCCAAAGATCACTATGTATTATATCAATTCGCATAAGAGTGCTAGAATTCAAAGCATAAAATGACAACTTAACATGTTTTCCAAGTGGAAAAAGAATAACAAATAGGAACATCTTTACTTAGATTACAATCAATCAATTTATTCTTCCTAAGGGAATTCAACACAGGTGCTCCCGGGTGACCCAAACGAACATGCCAAAGAGATGGTGCCAAAGTAGCAAAAGTAAATGGTGAAGTGATAGGATTGGTGATTAGATAAAGCTCTCCCCGACTGTTACACCTCATTACCATCCTCTCATCTGAAAATCCTTCATAGAAAATCCAAAGGGATCAAAATTAAAAGAGACAGAGTTATCAGTGGTAAATTTGCAAACGGACACCAAATTTTTAACTAGGTGAGGGCATGAAGGACATTATTTAAGTGTAAGGGAGGACAAGGGAAAGACAAAGTCGTGTGACCATAGACATGAATTGGAATTGATTGACCATTACCAATAATTATACCATGTTTATTGCTCTTATTAAAATAAGACGTGAGTTTACCTTAGTGGATGTCATGTGAGAAGTGGCACCGGTGTCTATGTACCAATTTGCATCTGGAGGAGTGATCCCAAGAGTATGCATGGCGGCTTCGATGTCCGTAGGAGTAGGGGCTGTCGTATAGGCTTGCTGAGTTGGGGGCCAAGAACATCCATTCGTGGTGGCTGTTGCTGTCCATAATTGGGTCGGGACCAGGAAGTTGAAGGATATGGACACGGTAGTATAGCCTAACGACCCCATGATGCCATCCACAGCCCCTACTGCCCGCCAGCCCATAGAGAATAGGGCGGAGGGTTCTGTCCCGCTGGCTGATGCCCAGTATCGCGGTTGTTGCCGTCTTCCAGCTGACCATCACGGCCTATATTACCACTGCTGCTGGCAGCTTCTTTGCCGCCTCCATAACCACCATTGTTGCCGCGATATTTTTCCCCATTATTGCTTCGGTTGTGGTTCTTCTTCCCACCATTAGAATTGCGGTTGGAAGATGAATTATCATGAACATCAGGAGGACCCTCAGAAGAGCGAGCAATTAAGGCAGCGAGGAGCTTTGGTACGCTTTCTTAGCACGGCCAGCCTCTTCAAGAGTAAGCATCGAACGGGCTTGATAAAATTTAGGCAACGGATCACGTTGGCGAATAAGAGTGGCCACACCTTGATAGGGCTCGGTAAGGCCAGAGACTAATTGAAGAACTAGTCGATAGTTAGTGACCGGAAAGACGACATTCTTGAGGTAATCCGCTAGAGATTTGAGATGTTGACAATAGGTAGAGACATTTGGAAAATCTGTCATGTCGACATGAGTGAAGTCGTACTCAAGGGTGATAGTACGAGAGTGTTTGTTATCCTGGAATATATCACGCAAGCGATTCCAAGCCTCCATCGCCGTGGTGTTGGGTTCAAGAATTGTATGCAAAAGATCATTAGAGATAGTAGCGTAGAGCCATGGGAAAACAGTAGCGTCCAGGATGGACAACAGTTCTTTGTCCTCCTCTTGTTGAGGTCGTTTCTCCGTGCCCGCTGCCGAAGGAATAATATGATCAATTTCCCGATGGGATCTTGCATGAATCTTAAAGAGTTCCGCCAGGAGAGGGGCGGCAGTAGCAGGAATCCGAGAAGAAGAAGAAGGTCGGATCGTGCCCTAGAAATCTGATACCATGAAAGAGATTAATTCATTGATTTATTTCATTAACTTCAATAGTTTATATACACAAATACAAAAGTATAATTAGGCTATAATTAAGAAAACTAAATATCTCTATATTAGGAACTAAATAAACTAAATATCTCTATATTAGAATCTAAATATATATAATCTGTTATAATATGTCAGAATATATTTTCATATATTATAACAAATTGTTTTGATTTGATCACTTCTAAATCAATGTTTCTTTGGTTGAGCCATATTATGTCAAACCTTTTTTGACTTCTTTAATTTTCTCAATTTCCTCCGTTAATATTTGTATAGAGGCAGACTCATATGGTGGGAAGGGGGTCACGGAATCCAATTAATTTCAAAAAACAAACTTTTGGATATATAGTTTGAGAAATGATCATATATTTTATTAGGCATTCTGAGACACAAAAGCTAGTATGAGGAATTGGTTGAAATCACTACTTAGCACCTCTTCTCAAGTTCTGTTTTCCTTTAATTTTTTTAATTTGTTTTTTGGTTAAAAACCCTATAAAAATGCATAAAACGTGGTGGGAGCAAGTTTTAAACAGGAGATCTCCAAGTGGGGCTCACAATCATCAGTCCACACTCCACACAGAGTAAGCTCTATTAAGTAGGGTTATTAAATTTATACATATCCATTCATTATTGACAAAAATATTATATTTTTATTGAAATTCTTTACTGAAAAATGTGTGACTATTTTCACAGATATTTTAATTGAAAAAATAATAGTAATGTTTTTACATGAAAATATTAGGAAACTTTCTAATATTTTAGCAAAAATCTGTTATACCTCCATGTGTTTTTGCAATAAACTGATTCGATGAAAAATGAATGAGAAAATCATATTGTACATCATAAATTTCTCATTATTTTGGGGTGGAAAAAATCTATGCGTCTAATAGTGGTTAGCATACCGACTCTACGTGTGTTTAATAAAATTTTTGAATAAAGAAATATGACAGTGACATCTTCGACTAATGTGTATTTATTTTTGATAATGCCCCATCGTCTCTTGTAATCATGAATCTTCCTATTTTCTGTCTATAGTAATATTATGGATGATGAGACAATGGTAAAATCACCTTGTATCTTATATTAAATAGATGTTTCCGTGGCTGACAATTAATAAACGGAAGTCATAATTAATCAAAACCCAATTAAATATAGTCACGTCACAAAATAATTTATTTATTTATAAAAAATAAAACTTAAAAGTGATGGAAATGAAAGAGGGAGTCCCCAAGGCTGGCAGAATAGCTAATAGGGGGGACGTGGGGGAATTTGGATGTTTTTGTGGAAAATGAGTGTCCAATTTATAACAAGTGTCTCTTTGTGGAATGCCCCTTTCGTGGTTAAAAGTCCTTCCACGTACATCAAGGTGCTTTAACCTTTTGTATATATAGACAGATGAAATGGTAATAAAATATGACTTGAACTATATATTATAATGAATACTCTGTGTACATCTTTGGGAGTGAGGAAAGGTTCATGGACTGAAGAAGAAGATTTTCTTTTAAAAAAATGCATTCACAAGTATGGTGAAGGAAAGTGGCATCTTGTCCCTGCTAGAGCTGGTAAACTAACAAACAACAACTATTATTTTTTTTGTATTTCTTTCTTTCTTAAATTTCACGTAAAAAATGCAGGTCTGAATAGATGTCGGAAGAGTTGTCGATTGAGGTGGCTCAATTATCTAAGGCCACATATAAAGAGAGGTGACTTTGAGCCAGATGAAGTGGATCTCATTTTGAGGCTTCATAAGCTCTTAGGCAACAGGCAAGTATACTTTAATCTCATATTCCAGAGCAATCATTTCACTTAAAAATTTATGATGTTAGAAATTTACTATACAACTTTTATTATCGCAATTATAATACCATGTCTTAACAAGTCCGATCGTGAGGCAGGTACGATTCTATTATACATGATGGTATATATGATGTTGATGAATATACGTAATCATATCATCTAAAAGTTACGTTATTTTGTATAGGTGGGCACTTATTGCTGGTAGACTTCCGGGAAGGACAGCGAACGATGTGAAGAACTATTGGAACACTCACTTTCAAAAGAAGTTAAATACTGTTGCTCCTCCTCCTCCTCCTTATCGTCAAAAGATTAATAATAAATGCGGAGAAATTAGTAAGAATGAAATAATAAGACCTCAACCTCGGAACTTCTCAAGAGCTAAGAAGAATATTTCTCATTGGTGCAACAACAAAAGTATGATCACAAACACATTAGACAAAGACGACGAACTCTGCAAAGAAATAGTAGTAAATATTTGTGACAAGACAACAGGCCGAGAAACAACGTTGTCGTCTATAGACGACGATGGAGTTAAATGGTGGACAAGTTTACTGGAAAATTGCAATGAAATTGAAGAAGAAGAAGCTATAACTAATTATGAAAAAACACCAACAACGTTGTTGCACAAGGGATACAATGGTGAAGGCAACTCCATGGAACAAGGACAAAATGATGATTGGGATGAATTTTCGGTTGATATTGACTTATGGAATCTACTTAATTAAAGAGATATGTAATGGCAATATTAATATTGTAAACTTGTAATAGGGATGTAATTGTCCTTTACACTTTATATCGCAACTACAAGTGTTAGGAATGTAATTTTGAATATTATAGAATTATTATAAGTGCAAGCACTCTATTTTTATAAAATGTGTGATTTTTAGGCTATGTAATTTTGGGATGAAAATAAATATCGAAGAATCGAAAAATTAGATTAAATCGATTTGGTGGTTTGGTTCTTTGATTTTGATTCTTCGATTTTTTAGTTTGGCTCTTTTGAACTTTGATTTGATATTTTGATTAATCATATAAGTGTAAAATAAATACCGATTGAATGGTTAGGATTTTAATAGTTCAATATCTCGGTAAGGGCATGATTAATGAGTTGTTTTTCTGCTTGTAAAATGAGCTATTTTTTAATTATTCAAAATAGGCTTCTTCTTTTTTTCTTTTTTTTTTTGTAAATATTGGCCCAGTTAGAAACACATGAGTTATATTTTTCTATTCTAAATCATTTAATGCTATTAATATTATGCTAATATTACCTAGCTCACCGAGGCAAACACAACATACACATTTCACCACTTAAAGCATTGATTTGTAGGAATTGTGCGACATGCAAGCATTAAGATTAAAGTGTCGTTTGGCCCAAATATATTTGGAAAAAACTTTTAAAAAAAAATAAAAATTAGTGTTTGGCCATATAACTTGACAAATATATTTGGCAAACATCCCAAGTTCCCAAGTTCTACAAAAAAATTAGTATTTGGGCAAAATTCTAATATTTGGAAATTTTTTAAAATTTAAAAATTATCCCAAACTTTTATATTTTATAAAAAAAAACATAAGTTATTAATTCCAACTAATATTTATCTACCTACTTACTCCATTAACGTGACCAATCAACGCCATTAAATAACATCTCTATCTATTAATAAAAGAATGGTTTGTTACTACCTCCTCTGGAAAAGAATATTTTGAGTGACAAAATTGAGAAAAAAGAACAATTTATTTTTAATGCAATTAATGTATTGTTCTTGCCCATATTGTTATTTTGTTGTTGTTGATTGTTATCAATTATGTTATAATTTTTTTTAACGGAACATGTTCATTATAAAATGATAATACAAACTTATAGGTATGTCACGACCCAACCCCGCGGGCCGTGACGGGTGTCCGAAATGGACACTCGCATATACCCTTGCTAGCTATAAGTATACATGTCTCCTATTTGAGTCATAGCGTGCCAACATGCAAGACAATATATAAGCCGACGAGGCTATCGTAACATATAGGCACAACTATTCACATATACATATACAACCCACATATATATATATACACAACCCACGTACATGTCCACCGACCTCTAAGAGTAAGAACAGTAACATAAGGTGGGACAGGACCCCGCCGTACCCGTAATCACATAAATATATATACATAAAAGGTTTAGTACCAAAATTCGGCTCCGATTCAATGGAGCTTCTTCCAAATTTGCTGAGTGGAATTCTAAGCTGGCGGATCCCCAAAGCGCGCGCCTGTACCTGCGGGCATGAAACGCAGCCCCTCTAGAAAGAGGGGGTCAGTACGACATATGTACTGAGTATGTAAAGTATAAAACATCAAAAGGAGGGCATAGCTAACATAGGGATGCATGAGCAAGTATAAGCGCTTTTTGTAGACTTTGTGCATTCTCCGTCTGTGGCTTTCTATGGACCATGCCAAAAGAAGAAAGAGAATAAGCTTTACATATCATCTACTTTCCCTCATAGAGTCATTATATACATATGTGCCGTGGAATGTACGGCCCGATCCTTAGATAGTAACATATATCATACTTGGCCCATCAAGGGACTCGGTACCATAAACATATTGTCATAACATCATAACTTACGTCAAGGGCATATCAAGAGGGAAGAAGGGTAGCTCTATTTACTCATGCCAAAGACATGGCAAGAGAAAAAAGGGATTCACATACCTTTTTTGGAATTAATTGAAATACGGCTTGCCTTGATACCTCCTTAACCTATTGACATAAAAGTAATACTAAGATTAATAGTCTTTCACTTTCCAATATCCCACTCTACAACCAAGTACTAATAGGAGTCATTTCCTTATCCATTACTCCCGAAAATCGAGTAACATTTCCCCTATAACTTCAACATCTCCGAGATTTCAACTCGGCCACAATGTCAACAACCATACCAACAACAACAACCAGCAGCATATTTACAAGTAATTCACTTCAACTTTACACAATACAAGCTCTAAACTACGATACAAAAATAGAGTTTTTAATCTATATTTCGCAAAATCTTTAACCATATCAAACGGAGGGTCGTGTGGCTGGAACCAGTAGCACCCACACCCTTTTTAAATCACTTTAAAGCCCTGCAACATGCAACCCCACCAGTTGCACCCGTAGCACCACAATGGCAACACAATACGCGACTTTGATTTAGCTACTACGACTTTAATCTAGTTTGTTTCTATCGTCAAGCATCCTTATGCAATTTTTCTACTTCAACATTATTTAATACATGTAATATACCCCATAACATCATCATAACCTCCAGTTCGAAAGAGATATTTTACCTTACCCGAAACTCGTCAAAACTTGCCGGAACTCGCCTTAGAATTACCTTTAGCGCAGCTGAAACTTCGAGGCTATTTGGTAACGTTTTGGGCTGCTCCAAATCATAATATTTTCATTACTAACACCTTCATAACATCGTGGTGCACCCTAGATAATTAATTCACATAACGAAACCGGAGGACTTACCTTTTTTCTCCCAAATTGTAGCCCTCTTTCTTCTAGCTTAAGGTTTCTTCTTCTTTTTTTTCTCTAGATCATTCTTGAATGTAGATGAAATGTATGGATAAAGATGACTTAAAATTCATCAACATATATATATATATATATATATATATATAGGCTACTTTGCGAATTTTCTATTTTGCCCTTTGCCTTTCCCAATATTTCCACACTATTAATGTTCATAACCAACTTGTATATTAAAATAAATTTTGAAAGATGGTCATTCCCTTAACTTCACCACGGCTACCTTAAAATATCCAACGGTATAAAATACGGGATATAACAAGGTATTTTTAATAATTTTTAAAACTTACATGTATAAAATAATATTTTTTGGAATAGTCAAATATTTTTAGAAAAATTTGTGGTCAAACGTATGGTGATATTGATGAAGTATTATAAAATCCTACAGTGGATGCTCCATTTAAGAGAATAGGATCCACTAGTGTCAAATTGTCTTGTCTCTGTCTCTTATCTTTTGATATCCTTGGATATAAATAGCCTTTACAGATTATGGAATTAATACACACTAAAGAAGAAACATAACTCTTCTACTTCTTTCTTCTTCTACAAATCTCTCTTTGTTTCTCTTACTATCTCTCTTTCTTATTAATTTGCTAAATTAATTTATTTTATAACACGTTATCAGAAAGAAACTCCATCACTTAGAACTATTTTAAAAAGGTAACAAAAGGGTAAGAACTTTATTTTCTTAAAATGTATAATATCTCTAAACTTGAATTTGTTGCTCTTGGTATATCTAAAAAATGCTACTCATCATGGCACTAAATGTCAAAATACACCTAGAATCGATGAGTCTGATAGACACCATTAAAGATGACAATAAGGCATCTAGTCAAGACCATGCCAAAGCCATAATATTTCTCCGCCACCATCTTGAAGAGGGGCTAAAATTATAGTACCTCACATTAAAAGACCCCCTTAAACTATGGAAGAATGTAAAAGAAAGATATGACCACCTGACGTTGGTCATCCTTCCACAGGCACATTATGATTGGCTCAATTTGAGATTAATGGATTTTAAAAATATAACTAAATATAATTTTGCCTTATTTAGAATTATAGCACAGTTAAATTTATGCGGAGAAGAAATCACTGAGCAAGACAAACTTGAAAAAACATACTCCATATTTTCACCCATGAATATGCTCCTGCAGATATATCGCGAAAAGTATTTTAAAAAATATTCTAAATTACTCTCTCACCTTTTTATTGTTGAACGACATAACGAATTGTTAATGAAAAATTATGATAGTCAGCCCGTTGGTTCTTTGTCACTCCCTGAAGTAAATTAAGCAAACTATAACCAACGATAAAGAGGTCATGGCCCAGTCGTGGCCGTGGTCGAAGAAGAAATTATAATTATGATGCTCGTTTGGCACCGAAAAATGATTAGCAATACAAAAGGAAGAGTGAAAAGCAAGAAGCTATACCAAAAAAAAATTTAGAAAGTATATGTCATAGATGTGGAGGTATGAGGCATTAGTCACGGACCTACCGGTCATCAAAACATTTGATTCAACTATATTATACATCCCTGAAGATAATATTGAGCATATGCATCTGGATGTAGCAGATTTCTTCAATTTCCCAGAAGGAAATATGAATATTGATAAGCTTGAAAATTTTTAAATAATTTTATAATATGTTTATATTTTTCTAATTCATGAAAATAAATAAAATTTGTATAATAAATCATGTTTTAATTATAATGTTTACTTTATTTCTTTTTGAAGAAAAATATGGATATGCCTCAAATTTTGTTTTGATCAATGATCAATCACGAGGATATTTGTGTAATTGATAGTGGAACGACTCATGTCATTTTTAAAGACGAGAAATATTTTTTCTACTTGCTTAGAAGAAAAGAAAATATTACTACAATTTCTGGTAATTCGAAAATGATTCAAGGCTCCGGAAGAGCTACTATATTTCTTCCTAAGGGGACAAAGATTGTTCTAGAAAATGCATTGTTCTCTTCTAAATCCCCAAGAAACATATTAAGTTTTAAAGATATCCGCAGAAATGAATATCATATTGAGACACAAAATGAAATGAATATTGAATACCTTGGTCTAACCACGAGTGTTTCAGGTCAGAAATATATTTTGAAAAAATTACCAAATTTGTCGTCTGGCATATATTATTCAAAAATTAGTGAAATTAAAGCATATTTGATCATAAACCAGAAGTTTACTGATCTAAATACATTTGTGCTATGGAATGAACGAATAGGTCATCCTGGATCAATAATGATAAGACGAATTCTAGAAAATGCAACTAGACATCCGTTAAAGAACCTGAAGATTCTTATTTTTGATGAATTTTTATATGCTGCTTGTTATCAGGGAAAATTAATTGCATTACCATCAACCCTAAAGTTTGGCATCGAATCTCCTGGCTGTTTAGAGCATATACATGGGGATATATGTGGACTTATTCATCCACCTAGTAGATTGTTTAGATATTTTATGGTCCTGATAGATGCATCATCAAGATGGTCTCATGTGTGCATCTTATCATCTTGCAACCTGGCGTTTGCGAAGTTATTAGAACAAATAATAAGATTAAGGGTACAATTTCCAGATTATCTAATTAAAGTTATTCGCCTTGATAATGTTGGAGAATTTACATCCCAAGCTTTTGATGATTATTGCTTATCAATTGGGATAAAAATTAAACATCATGTTGATGTTCATACTCAAAATGGCCTTGCAGTGTCATTTATTAAGCGCCTACAATTGATAGCAAGACCTCTACTTATGAAAACAAAATTGTCGATTACTGTTTGAGTCATGCTATCTTACATGCAGTAGCACTTATATGTCTCATACCGATAAATTATAATAAATACTCTCCGTCATAATTAGTATTTGGTCATAAGCCAAATATAGCCCATTTATGAATTTTTGGTTATGTAGTATATATGCATGTAGTACCACCACAACATACAAAAATGGTCCCTCAACGAAGATTAGGCATATATGTTGGGTTTGACTCACCCTCCATAATTCGCTACCTTCAACCATTGACAAGAGACTTATTTACTGCTCTATTTATAAATTATCAATTTGATAAAATAACTTTTCCGCAATTAGGGGGAGAGAAAAAGGAACCCATAGGGGGAGAGAAAACGGAACCCAAAAGAGAAAGAGAAATTGTGTGGAAGTTTCATCACTATCTCATTTTGATCTACGTACCCCCACATGCGAGCAGGAGGTCAAAAAGATCATCCACTTATAGAAAATAGAAAATCAAATGCTAGATGTATTTACTAATTTGAAACGAATAACTAAGTCACATATCCCTGTAGTGAATGTGTCTATCCGGAGTATTGTCCCAAAAGGACCATCTACTAGTATCATAGCTTCTGAATCCCAAATGTGTCTGAAGCGTGGTTGACCATTGGGTTCAAAGGATAACAAATCCTAGAAAGAGAAGCATGAGAAATAATAAAGATGATACTACAAAAGAACCTCCTGAAAAAGTTAAGATTTGAGTAATCCTGATATTCCTGAAGAAATCAGTGAACCCGAGACTGAAGTGAATGAAGAAATTTCAATAAGTTCTACCGGTGATAAGATAAATTTAGATAGATAGAAAATTATGATGGATAATATTTTTACATATAATGTTGCACTTAACCTCATGCAATATGGCGAAAGTCTTAAGCATTAATCTGTTGAAGAATATCGACGTAGATGTGATTGGTCAGAATGGAAAAAGGCAATTCAATAAGAATTAGACTCACTAGCTAAACGTGAGGTTTTTGGACCTCTAGTTCAAACCCTTGAAGGTATAAAATCAGTTGGCTAAAAATGAGTTTTTGTGCAAAAATAAAATGAGAGAAATGAAATTGTAAGATACAAGGCAAGCCTTGTTGCAGATGGATTCTCTCAAAGACCCGGGGATCAACTATGAAGAAACATATTCACTTGTTATAGATGGAATAACTTTTCGATATCTCATTAGTTTAGTTGTACATAAATATCTTGAAATACATCTAATGAATGTAGTTACAGCTTACCTTTATGGTTCACTTGATAATAAAATTTACATAAAAATTTCAAAATGATTAAAATTGTCTGAAGCATGTACTAAGTCTAGAGAGATGTACTCAATAAAATTGCAAAGATCATCACATAGTCTGAAACAATCAGCGCGTATGTGGTATAATCGACTTAGTGAGTATTTGATAAATGAAGGTTATATAAATGATATTATTTGTTCATGTATTTTTATTAAGAAAACAGAATCAGAGTTTGTTATAATCGTTGTTTATGTTGATGACATAAATCTCATTAGAACTCCTGAAGAGGTCCAAAAGGCAATTGAATATCTAAAGAAAGAATTTGAGATGAAAGATCTTGAAAAGACAAAATTTTGTCTGGATATGCAAATTGAACATTTAGCAGACGAGGTCTTTGTCCACCAATATGCCTACACTGAAAAAAAAATTAAAATGATTTTATATGGACGAAGTATATCTATTAAGTAATCCAATGGTTGTTCGATCACTTAAAGTGGATAAAGATTCATTTCGACCTCCAGAAGAGAATGAAGAACGTCTTGGTCCTGAAGTACGATATGTCAGTGCTATTGATGCACTTATATATCTTGCTAACGCAACTAGGCCTGATATAACATTTTCTATTAATTTATTGGCAAGGTATAGTTCATCTCCAACACGAAGACATTGGAACGGTGTCAAGTATATTTTGCGATACCTAAAGGGTACCATTGATATGGATTTGTTTTATACTAACAAAGGTTGTGCATACTTTATTGGTTATGAAGATGCAGGTTATTTATCATACCCAGTGACAGAGCTACCTTATGCCGAGGGGTTCATCCGAACCCCATTCGGCAAAAATTTATACCATTTATATATGGTTAAAATATTTTGTATGTATATAAAGTAGATATCGAACCCCCTTCGACTAGCCTGTGTGTTTACTTATTCAGATTTTAAACCCTCTTATTCAGAATTCTGACTCCGCCACTAATCATACCCATATAAAACTCGATCTCAAACAGGCTATATATTTACATACAGAGGAACTACTATATCATGGCGATCTACAAAGCAGCCTATTGTTTCTACTTTTTCAAATCATGCTAAAATAATAGCAATTCATGAAACAAGTAAAGAATGTGTGTGATTGAGATCAATGATACAGTTAATCAAAGAAAGATGCGGCCTGGAAAATAATATCAAATTACACACAGTTATATTCGAAGACAATGTTACGTGCATAGCTCAATTGAAAGGTTGCTTCATAAAAGGAGACAGAACGAAATATATTTCACCAAAATTATTCTTCACACATGATCTCCAGAAGAATGGTGCTATTGATGTACAACAAGTTCGTTCGAATGATAATCTTGAATATTTATTCACAAAGGCATTACCAACATCGACTTTTGAGAAGCTAAAATATAAAATTGGAATGCGTCGTCTCCAAAATATCAAATAAAGTCTTCATGAGGGGAAGTAGAATACACATTGCACTCTTTTTTTTTAGTCTAGATTTTGTCCCACATAGTTTTCCTAGAAAGATTTTTAATAAGGTAGCAATCAATGCGTATTGAGAATAACTATATATATTTGTTCTTTCACTAGAATATTTCTTTTACATGAACATTCAAGGGGGAGTATTATAAAATCTTATAGTGGATGCTCTATTTAAAAGAATGAGACCACTAATGGCAAATTGCCTTGTTTCTGTCCTTTATTCTTTAATATCTTTGGCTATAAATAGCCTTTACAGATTATGGAATTACTACACCCTGAAGAAGAAATATGACTTTTCTATTTCTTTCTTCGTCACAAATCTCTTTTTCTTTCTCCTATTATCTCTCTTTCTTATTAATTTATTAAGCTAATTTATTTTATAACATAAAGATAATATATTTATTTATTTATTCGAATAAAAGAGAAGAGGACAATTCTATAATTTGCCCAAATAAAGAAAGTCTAGTCATTGGCCCACCAATGAAAGGAGACATTTTTTCCCCAATTTTGTAGAAAGAAAAAAAGCAATACTACTATCTCTTTAGGTAATGTAGGGTTAAGGGTTAAAATATAGCTAAAATGTTTATTTTGTGAGTTTTCTATATGAACTATCATTCAATAGTAAGTGAAATATATCTTAACTAATTTTTGATAATATGTGTACATTCTTTTTTTTGTTTAATTCTTTTTATGTGGCATTCCAAATAATTCCATCGAGTCAAATCTAGATAAATTTAGTGCTGGGCATAAAATACCGAAAACTGAATTACTGAACTGAACAGCTACTTCGATATTTTGGTATTCGATAATTTGGTAATTCGGTTCGGTATTCGGTACCAAAATCATATTTTTGGTATTCGGGTTCGGTATTCGATATTTATGTTTATATCGTTCGGTATTCGAAAAATACCGAATATCGAATTTAAATGAGTAAATTAGCAGCCCATTATATTATGTTGGGCTAAAGGAGTGTAGAAATTAGAAAAGGCCCATTATCAAGAAATGTTTAGGTCCAAACCCAAATGAAATCACTAAGTAACTCTAACTCCCTAAGTTAACTCTTATAGTTGTATAATTGTATTCAGAATTCACAAATACAAAGGCAGCTATCAGCTAGCGTCTTCACTCTTCACTCTTCAGTGCTTCAGTCCTTGGTCTCCTTCAGACCTTCACAGCTTTCAGCCTTTCAGTGCTTCACAGTTCACTCCTTCACAGAGGTAGCGACGTAGCGTCTTCAGATTTCAGTGCTTCAAGCCTTCACTTCTTAGTCTCCTTCACAGCTTTCAGCCTTTCAGTGCTTCACTCCTTCACAGCTTTAATGCTTTACTCCTTCACAGCTCTATTTCTCTGGTCTGCGCTCGCCCTTCAGTCCTTCACAGATCACAACTTCACTCTTTCAGTCTTCACAACTCTATTTCTGATTTCTCTGCTCTCCCTTCACAATAAAGGTGTTGTATAATTAATGTTAATTTTTGCATAGGATTTTTATAGTATAAGAATATTAAGTGTTCCATTTTAAGAAAATAAACGAAGGTCGAAGGGTGTTTACAAGGATGAAATTGAGTCACAGACTCACATTACAAAGATGTTTTTAAAACTTCTGATACCATCTGCTCATGCTTCATTTAAGGGGCTTTCGATAATATATTATGAAAAAGACATGCAAGTACAACAAAACAATAATTTTGCCTAAATCCTAAACATGAATGCACGCAACTGCTGATCCAAAAATGTTTCCATCGTATCCAGTGGGGCATAATTTTCAGTTTTTAGAACAACAAAAAACAAATAAAAACAATCTTCTCATTTTATCAAGTTGTTCTATCTTGTGGAATTGTCAGAATCAATAAAACCTAAGGTCTAATCTTTTTGTGGAATTGTTACACAGGTTTAGCGCAAATTGTTCTATCAGAATTCAGAGATGAGCAAGATGATATATGTTCTTTTTTTATTTTGTTTTACACTTCCAATTTATGTCTTATAACATTTGTAATCTCTTTTATGTTTAGATGGAAGATAAAACAAGTCGAACAACTAATGTCGCACCTCTGGCACTTACTGAGTCTCTTGATTCAACACCAGAAGTTGAACAACATTCAGTGACTGTGAAGAGGAAAGCTATAGAATCAAGATCTGCTGCTTGGCCGCATTATGATAAGCTCATAGAAGATGGAATTAATAAAGCAAAGTGCAAGCATTATGGTAAAGTTCTCTTAGCTGATTCAACTAAAAATGGAACAAGTGGACTGAATAAACATTTGAAAACTTGTCCTAAAAATCCAAATAAGGTTAACACTTCCAATTCTAAGTATAAACAATCAAATTTAAACTTTCTATTAGAAGGTGAAATACGTGATGGGACAATTTAGACTTTTGATCAAGAGGTATCTCGGAGGGATTTAATTGAGATGTTAATCCTTGATGAGCTTCCTTTTCATTTTGTTGAAAAGGAAGGTTTTAAGAAGTTTATGAAAAAACCCAACCATTATTCTGAGTTCCCTCCCGTAGAATAGTGACTAGGGATTGTTATGTAGTTTTTGGTGAAGAGAGACAAAAGTTTATGAAGTATTTGAAAGAAACATCACCGAGAGTTTGTCTAACCACCAACACATGGACTTCTATACAGAGAATAAATTATATGTGTTTGACAGTACACTTTATTGATAGTGAATGGCTTTATAAATGAATTTTAAACTTTCGGGTTGTTACTAGTCATAAGGGTGACGAAATGGCCCGTTGTATTAGTAAGTGTTTGCTTGATTGGAAATTGGAGAAAATAATCACTATAACTGTAGATAATGCTTATTCTAATGATGTCATAGTGAAAGAGTTAATTGGGGATCTAACATGAAATGTGGCAACCATCTTCACGTTAGATGTATGACTCACATTTTGAATCTTATTGTGCAAGATGACATGAAAAAAATTGGTTCATCTATCAAAAATGTTAGGCAAATGGTAAAATATGTTAGACAATCTTCCGCAAGAATTAGAAAATTTGCAGAATGTTGTGAACTAAAAAATATAGACAGTAAGAAGTCATTATGTTTAGATGTTTCAACCTGGTGGAATTTGACCTACTTGATGTTGGATGCTGCACAATATTTTGAGAGTGCATTTGATAGGTTTGATCTTGAAGATGGTGGATTGTCAACTTATCTTGCTAATCATGTTTGTGAAGATGGAAGTGTTGCAGGTGTACTTGAAAGTGATGATTGGCAAAAGATGAGAAATATGATAATATTTCTTAAAAGGTTTTATGATGTAACTGAAAAAGTTTCAGGTTCACTCTACGTCACTTCTAATGGTCACTTTGAAGATATAGTTGAGCTTCACAATCATTTAAGAAAGTGTATGGAAGATAATGATCCTTCTTTGGAAAAAATGGGAGAAAAATGAAAGAAAAGTTTGTCAAGTATTGGGGTGCTCCTGAAAAAATGAATAAAGTGCTTTTTATTGCCTCTATCTTCGATCCTCGTAACAAACTTGAGTATGTTGGCGACGCACTTGAGGATAAGTTTGGAGATGAAAAAAGGAATGAAATAAAAGATAAAATGGTGATTTACATAAAATCTATATTTGAAGAGTATGTAGCAAAATTCTCTAATGCATCTCGACGCTCATCTTCTCTTTTTGATTTATCGGGTCAGACATCGGATTCATCTATATCTAACACTAGCACAAAATCAACAAAAGTGAGAAATATGATCCAAATGAAGAGGAACAAACAAGATGGTACAGGTTTGGGTGGTAAGTCGTAGTTGAAAAAGTATCTTAGTGAAGAACTAGAGCCGAATGATGATAACGACAATTTTGATATCTTGTCGTGGTGGAAAGCTCATTCTCCTAGATATAAAATTCTTTCTGAGATGGCTCGTGATGTGTTGGCAATTCCAATTTCTAGTGTGGCATCGGAATATTCCTTTAGCACCAGGGACCGTATTCTTGATTCATTTAGGAGTTCTTTGACTCCAAAATTGGTGCAAACTGTTATTTGTCTTCAAGATTGGCGTCGAAATGAGCCTTATCCCATAAATGTTGAAGAAGATTTTAATGATCTTATGAAACTTGGACTTGGTATGTTTTTCAGTTTTTGTATTTTATTTTTATATTTTTTTACTTAGTTTAATTGTTGACACATTTTAAATTCTTTTTAGCTATGGATGATATTGATATCTCAAAAGATTCCCTCATTCTTGATTTGTAATCGCATATCAACATATCAACTTGGCATTGACTAAATTGTTCAAGCTGAGAACTGTAGAAATTGTGAAGTTTACCTGTGGTCTGTGGAAGTTTTAAAGTTTACCTGTGGGCTGTGGATGTTCTGAAGCTATGAATGTTCTGAAGTTTACCTGTGGAAGTGAAAGCATATTTCTGATCAGTTATGGATGCTCTGGATGTTCTGACTTCTGAAGAAAGAAGTGTGTCAACATGGAGATGCTGGTGGATGATGACAAGTTTGTAGGTAACATCTCTTTCTTTTTGGCTGAGTGGCCTTGTTCTACAGTCCAAATATATGCAGCAGCAGCACCCAGTCCAAATATATGCAGCACCTAGGTCAGTTATATATATGCAGGACCCAGTCTAAATATTAATAAGTTAATATGGTGATGATCTTTGTTCCTTGACTTGCGTTTGACACAAGTGCACTCGTCAAAGTTGTCAACACTCTCTGCTGATTTATAGCAGCATTGGGTATGTATTTTATCATGCAAGCAATAAACTAGTATGTGACATTCTTGTACTTGTTTCTGATATTCGACTTTCATAATCCCTTCTGAAACTGTGTGCAATTCTTGAAAAAAAATGAAGCATGAGGTTCTATTTGTCAAAAGTATGGCATTTCTGCCTTTGTAGGTTTTCAGGAATTTTGTTCTGTTTTTCTATGATTTTTGAAGGGTTACAGTATCTGCTTTGGCTGTTGCAAAAAGAGTGGCTACAGAAAGGGGAGAACCTCTTAGTGACTCAGTATGTTACTATTCTTCTCTACTCTAAATCCCTTTTTAGGGGCTTTTGGTTAAGCTTTCACTGAATGAGACGGTCATAAAAGTTGAAATTTTATTTTGGTACGATTAAATTTGGAAGCTTCTTTATATTAGTCGTTGTTCTTCACAAAGTATTTTTGGTAGGTTGGTTATAAAGTACGATTAGAAAGGGTGAAAAGAAAAAATACACATTTGCTATTTTGTACAAGTGGTATTTTGCTTCGTCGTCTTCTCAGTGACCGCAATCTTGATGGTATAACCCATGTTTTCGTTGATGAAATTCATGAACGAGGCATGAATGAAGGTAGCTGAATTGGCAAATTAGGTCTCTGATTTTGGTTTTCTTATGAAAGCATTTCCAATGCATTGAACATTTGTTTCTCATTCTTCATCAGATTTCCTGTTGATTATGTTGAAGGATCTTCTTCCACGATGCCCAGATTTGAGATTGATTATGATGACTGATGAGTGCTACTCTTAATGCTGAATTATTTTCCAATTACTTTGGAGGAGCACCTATGATTCACATCCCAGTAAGCACCAACTTGGATCACCAGTCAGTTCTTAGGCACGTTTGAAAGTACTACACCACTCAACTCAGAACTATGGTTGCTCAGTGTCTTAATTGGTGCTGCAAGCCTGCTTGTTGCAGTAATATTGAAGTTGATACCTATTGAACATAAGAATACCTATTCAAAGATCACTGATTAGCACCCTGGCTCAGTTGTATACTTATATTCTCAGTTGTATTCGATCCATTGCTTAGTTTGTTATTAAAAATCTTCACCTCTTTTATTTTTGTTATTATGAATATGATGTACTAACATATTCCGTGTGGACTTCGACTTCAATATGGTATTACCGAATATCGTACCGAACCAAATTTTATTTTACCGATTACCGAATTACCGAACCGAAGTTTGAAAGTTCGGTATTTGGTATATACTTTAAATTACCGATTACCGAATTACCGAATTCAAACTTTAAAAATACCGAACCGAATACCGAACGCCCACCCCTAGATAAATTAATATTAGATTAAAAGTCAATATTAAAAGTTAAAAGTATCACCGTGTAAATCAATTTTATTTCAACTGTGATATCTACCATCTTCTTCTCCACCTTAATAGTCGTGGTCTCGTCTCTGACGTGACATCGATATCTCCGACTTGAAAAGGAAAGTTTAGGATTTTCATAAAGTGAATTAAAAATATATTTTAAAAATTAATGTTTCAGCAATTAGACTTGTTGTTATATATGCCAAGTGAACAAAAATTTTATGGACAAGCGCGTCTTAAAGCATTTCTAGACAAATTTTGATCTGGTTAACATCTAGGTGCATTTTGTAACTATTGAGTGATAGTTCAAGTAGAAAACTCATACTCTCAATGATTCAGGTATGAAACTCAATAAAGTAGGATAGTTTAGATGTCTTTTTGACCCTTAATTCTTCTGTAATGTATAATTATTTAATATCTCGAGGCTTAATACATGATATGAGCAAATCAAAAATTAAAAATTTTAATTTATGAATTTTAAATTACAATATTTTTTACTGACTAAATTTTGAATAAAATATTTATACATTTTAAATAAAATTTTAAATATAAATATAAAATTACTGAATTTAGTCGTAACTTTAAACACTGGATGTCCCATCTATAATTTGTGGGTAACGAAATTGGAAACAATTAATTGTCGAGTCACTGTTGTCATCTTATAAACGTGGTTTCATAAACTTCGAAAATTGGCTAAGATTATACATCAGATCATTTCAAATAGAATGTACAACAGTTTTAATATTAAAAAAATACCTGGCATTTATGGCGTATAATACGTATAATTCAGGGAAGATGTAATAATTCTGAAGGTCATTTTTGAAAATTCTCGTAAAATGGGCATTTTACCCCTTTCGATAGTTGTCCCGAGTCATTTATAATCTGTTTTGGGGGTTGGTTTTGGAAAATTCTTTGAAAAGATGAAGTTTTGGAAGTTTTTGAGTTTTAAAGGGTTAAAGTGTTCAAAAGTAGTATTTGGGACCAACCGGAGCTATGAGTCTCGGAATGAAATCCTGTCGATTCCATCAGCTCCGAAGTATGGAGTTTGGTCTAGAAGAGTTGACGGAATCAGATTTGGGGTTGTAACAAAGATTTGAGGTCTTGAGTTGTGAATTCTTGAAATTTTGATCATAGGGTTGACTTTGGTCAATATTTGGAGATTCGATGCTTGGAAATAAATTCCGACAACTTCGTTGGATTCGGGGGAAGATTTTAGGTCTAAATGAAAATAAAAACCTTGTGCCCTTTTTGGGATTTCAAAAAGATTTTTTGAAATTAAATTGAAAAGATTTCTTGATTTTTCTTTAAAAAATAAGTGGCGACTGACTGAAAAACTGACTTTTTCATAAAAAAGTTGAAATCAATTTTACTATTTTTCAAATATAACAAAAACAATCATATAAGAAGACATGGACATATATAAGAAATATCATATACAAGGAAGGAAGTAGTGAGATATAATTGATTGCATTTTAAAAGTAGTGAAATTGTAAAAAAACATATACATTACATGAAATTAATGAAAATTTCATTGATTGTATTCATAAGATCGATTGAATAAGAGACGAGATGACCATCACCAAGAAAATAGCAAAGAACATGCTAATTTTGAGATGACTTAGTTATTGAAAATTAGGATACAAGTTACCGGATACTATTGAAAGATAACCTATGTTTTTTGACCGCATAAATTTGAGACACAAATATTGATTCGAGCTCAATTAGCAACTTACAAATTATATAAAGTGTCAGCATCAAGATCTCGGTGGGACTAATAAGAAACTTTATAAATTAAAAAATGTTTGGATACTATTTCACGGTTATATGAATCTAAAGAATACGCATACACATGCAATGTAAGTGCGGTGAATCTAGTGTATATATATATATATATATATATATATATATATATTATTTTTTATTTCTTTTCATTTCTCACTTAGTGTTTAGTGTTCGCATTAAATCCTTAACTAAATTCAAATTATACACAACAAAATATATTCTGAAAATAACACTTTCAATATGATTTTTTTCATATTTAGTGCTCAAACTAAAAACTTTTGGTTAAAGATAATTTCGTCGGGTATCAATATCAACAGATTATGTATCCATCATTTTCTTGTTTTATATACAATCTAATTGTGCCAAGCATGTTGGATTTTGTTTGCTAATGTTGTAGGGAAGAGAAATGGTAGGGATAAGAAAATTGGTGGCCCGTCTTGTGGATGAACTCTATGCGTGCCATGTGTATGGATGCTTATCATTTATCAACAAATTGCAAGGAATCATTTAGCAATCATGTAGTTCTTATTGTATACTTTTTTATTTTACATGCGTGATAGTGATAGAAGCAAATAAGCAATAGAGAAAATGACAAAACTTTAACACACTGTAAATAATGAAATCTTTTTTCACCTTTTTCGATTTTTCATAGGTTTCTTTGATGTCTTACTTGATATTTATACTACTATTAATTTATGAGATTTTTTCAAAAATAGACAGCTGATCAACACAACATATTATATAGTTATATTTTTAATTTACACCTGTACAATCAAAAACTTTTTTGCAACTATGGTTTTATATTTGTTATACAATATTATACATTTATTATTTACAATGTATCAACTTTATATAAAAATCTACAAGAGGTGTTTATAAAATTATACAAAAGCTAATTTATTTATATAAATGAGCCTTTAATTATTATTTTGCTTAAGTCTTTAATTATATATATATATATATATATATATATATATTTGGTTTTCCACTCGATGTCGCATTTGAGTCTCCGACTAAATCTGGATTGCGCACTACAAGCTCATTCTGGTGCTGGCGGCCTGGCGTACGTTCTCAAGGCTTGAACATTATACCTTTGATTAAGAATGGAACAGTCCCACTATTTCACCACAACACATGTTGGTTATTAGTGGAGCCAGGATTGTCAATAAGGAGGTTCAAAATCTGAAGGAGTAGATACACGAACTAGCCGAAGGGGGCAACTCCATGCAACAAGGACAAAGTGATGATGGTTGGGATGAATTTTCTCTGGATGACATATGGAATCTACTTAATTAGCGGGTGATTTACAAGAATGATTTGAGAGGTGGACGGTTTTGAATTTTTGACCTTGTTTGCTCCATAGCCAAAACTTCAAGTTTAACGAGTCTTGATTTTTATTCTTGAAGATATGCCCATGGAGCAAAATGGGGTCAAGACCACTCATATGATTAGATATGCAGAGTCTTTGTATTATCTATGTATGTGTGTGCTTTTGTGTTTTTATGGTGATCAAGTTTATAGTGGAATGTGAAAGTATTTAGTCGTATTGAGTACTCTAGGATTATCATTTTAAGAGTTTATAAAAGCCCATTTTTTAATGTTGTTTTCCTAAAAGTGTAGTATATGTAATGTAATAAAATGAAGTGAGTTTCATCTTGTATTCTCTCCCCTCATCTTTTTATCCTTATGGTTTATCAAAACGGTGAAAATTTATTGATTTTTGATGTTAACAAAGTTAACCTTTAACTGCTAAAATTAAAGAAATAAAGAGTTTAAATTTTGTGCACCTTTAACGTTTCAGCCATAGTTGATCTTAAGGAGTTTCTTTTGCTTGAATTCACTAGTACACATTATTTTTTTAATTATTTTTTTGATTGCTGTATAAACCAATTTCAATTTTTTTTTTTTGGTTTAATTGAGAAGCATATGTAACTACAAATATTATATATAAAAACTTGCATTCATATTTTGAAGTATATTAAGTGCTTGCATCAAAGAGATCAAAGACACACAAATTACAAAAAGAAATAAAATATAGAAGACGGGTTTGGAGGATAGAGAAAATAATTGTAGTGCTTAATTTTAGAAAAAGAATCTTTTTTTTGGAACAAATGGGTAGCTAATGTTTAATTTTAGGAAGAGGAAAAATTTGAAACGAACGGATAAAGAATGTCATATATACCGACAGTGCATATAACTTAATCTCAAAAATAAAAAATACATATCACTTAATTATGATATAATATTCAATACGAATGAATATTTACCATATAAAACTCTATTATATATAACAAATACTAATCTATTTTAAATTTATGCAAAACAAATACTACTATAACATCTTATCTTATAAATAAGTGAAGTGCATAGATGGTCTCTTCCACACCAATCAAATAAACATCTTTAACTTATAATTACATAGATATTTTTACTTGACAAATGTATATTTAATGGATGAAGAAAATTATGTTTCTCTTTTTAGATAATTTATGCATATTGGTGGTTTTTATATAGTCCTACAATTATCTGTTGTAATATAGTATTAGGATTTTACCTTCTAATTATAAGATATATCAAATTAATTTATTATTACAAATATATTCATGTTAGGATTCTATATTCTAATCCTAAATTATGTTGATTCTCTATCATCTCCTCGAGCTTGACGGGGACAATCATGCAACTCCAAGCTTGCTTGTAACAATTTATCCCCGCCATTATGGATTAGTCAATGGGAAAGGAAAGTGGGCCAGAAAACGTTTGAGAAATATTGAGCCTAGACCAGTCTTGGACGAAATCTAAGTCAGGTGAGTTCTAGGATAATCCGTTAATGGATGGGGGATTGAATTTTCAATTTGATTGATTGGGTTGATAGTCAAGACGATACAAAGCATGTACGGCTTTATAGAATCATATTCGGGCGAGTAAACTCCCGAAGTTGAACTTGGCCTAAAGTATAGATGTTTGAACGTCATGGATGAGAGTGTGTTGTAAACAAAGAGGCTTGAAACTCAAACACGGATATTCTGCCTCCATGCATCGCGCCAGGGCGGAACCGCTGTAGTGGGATGTCCCGCTATGGCGGAACAATCGTGACTTAATACGGAAAAAGTCCTAAAAAAGTTATTTTTTCGCACTTTCCGTTTTTGGAGAGCAAAAGAAAAACTAGGGCTATTCCTTTCAGTTTTCCGCCCATTGTTGCACTAAAGGTAAGTTAATTACTCCCTTACTTCGTAATTTGATTCTTAGAACCTAGAATTCATGGTAATTATCTTAGGGAAGGGTTCTTGGCCTGAATTTAATGGTGAAAAATAGCCCTAGATGGGTGAAATGATCATGAAAGTGGCAAGGGTTAAGATTTTGATGTAACTCGGATAGTGTAGGCCAATAGTTCATTGATTTGTGTATTTCTTATTTAATTTTAGACCAAGAACAAATCGATAGATTTTGAAAAGGGTAAGCTCCAGTTGTGTTGAGTTCCAAGGCTTGTTTTCAAGGTAAGTGATAGTTTTGTCTTCCCGTATGTGTTATATGTTCTTGATAGTTGCTTCATTGGTATGAATATATGTCTTTCAATAGGGAAAGTTGAAATGAACTATGTGAAATGACTGTTTATTATCTATTGCTTGCAATGAACCTGTTCTTGGTAATTATGAGTATTGAAATCATTCACTGTACTTATGATTGTGTTGTATTTGCTCGGATCGGGTGTCATGTTCTGACACATAACTACATTGGGTGTCACGTTCTAATACACATTTGAATTGGATGTCACTTTCTGACATAACATTGGATCGAGTTACAAGTTCCAACACACCAATAGGTGAAGTGTGAGTTCCATGAGAGGACCATTCCTGATTGTGTTATGAAACTAAGACTGTTAACTTGTGTATTCTAGTTATATATGTATTTACTGGTGTTGTAAATTCTTTTGGCTAGCCGCGTGATCCTACCAATACACTGTTATTTTATGTACTGATATTGCACTTGCTCTTTCTTTGTTGAGTACAAGGCATCTTCAAGCGGTTGTTGAGAGACCTCGAGTAGAAGATCGTTGAGCTATAGAATTCAAGGGTGAGCCATGTTTTTAGGCTACCATGAGTTCTTCTTACATCTTGGTTCATTCTTCCTGGACTTAGACTTTCAGACATTGTTATTTTATTAGAGTTTTGGTATAATAACTTTCAGATCTTAGGTGTTAAACTTCCGCATACTCTATTTGAACTGGCCTAGTTTATAGGGACTCGACACTCTTTTCTATATCTAAACCTTCTTCTGTATCTTTAAATGTTTTTATTCATTTGAAAATGTTGATTTTGGAGTGTGGTATCTATTCTTCCATCGAAGAGTTAGTGTGGGTGTCAATCACGGCGAATCAGAATCGTAACATTGCTCCATGAAACTTGTAATGATTGTTGTTTGATAGTTCATTGATTGTTAATGCAGAGAGTCATTGTGAAGTTCTATGTTGAGGTTAGTAGGAGTAATCCCAACAATAAAAACAATAGATAAAAGTGTGATTGTTTCTTTCACAAATTTGATATAGGTTTGCATGTCCCCTTCCTCTGAAAGAATGACATGTACCTCTGGCAAACGACTTTTCAATTTATGGGATTGAAAAGTCATGACTTGATTGATGATATGATCCTTCTCGTTATTTTCTTCTCTCATATTATATTATGTTAGTGTATTAAAAAACTGACAGAAGGTTAGATATGGAGCTTTACCCATCATAATGTTCTTCAAGGTTTTGTATTTGTTTTCAAAACCTTTAACAAAGTTAATAAAACTATTATCTTCGTCCAACGATTTATGTATAGCGGTAAAACTATCACAAATATCCTTGATTTTATATATTCATTAGACTTTGACCCTTATTACTCAAAATTTATTATTTCAATTTAAATTCCTTATAATTTCAAGCTTGTGGGTAATAATCCTCAATACTCTTCCAATTGGTGTTGATCGAAGTGCAACCAATAATAAGAAACATTGATTCTTATATTATAGTTTTAGTCAGCCAACTTTTCACCAAAACATCTTTTTCTTTTCATTCTATAAATTTAGGGTTAACGTTTTCTTCATCCTTTTCATTTACCAAAATCTTATTGTGGGGAGTAAGCACCACAACTAAAGTTTAGCACCACAACTAAAGTTTGATATGAGAATTAATATGAAAATGAATTAGATACGAGAATTTTATATGGAAACCCCTCTAACTGATAGCGGAGAAAATCCACGGGGTAGAAGGATATCACTATTTAAAATATGGAGTGCACTGCTCTCAAATACAAGAAGAAAACAATAATTAATACTTCTCTCTTATAAAAGGAACAACTACTAAAGAGGACACTCAAGACTGCAATATTTTTCTTGGTGTATAACTGTCTTTGTATTCTTACTCTCTTTCTAGGATGAATAAAATGAAGGTAGAATGCCCTCTATTTATAATAGGATGAAAACGCGTTGCTTCCAAACTTCTATGCATTAATTTTCTTTCAGTCAAAAAAGGGGCAACAACTTTTGACAAAGTTGCTGTCAAAATTTCCTGGGCGGTGCTTTCTTGCCAGCTTTTTCTTTGCTGCCATTTTTGACTTCTTTCTTTCATTCTCCCACTTGAAGATCTAATTGAGAATCAATTAAGTTTTCACACCATTCTTTCTACCCAACTACTGCAATGTTACATTTCTGTTGGGCCAATAAAAGATCGACACCATATAAACTTGTTACTGTTGATTGGCTTAGTAAACATATCTGCTAGGTTGTTATTAGTGTGAATTTTTTGAATATCCACATTGCCTTCTTCCATCTTCTCACGGACAAAGTGACACTAAACTCGTATGTGCTTTGTCCTTGAATGAAATGTCGGATTTTTTGCAAGGTGCAAAGCACTCTGACTGTCACAAAATAGAGCAACCTTCTCTTGTTTGTGCCCGAGCTCCTCTAGTAACATCTGCATCCATATTGCTTCTTTGCTAGCTTATCTAGCTGCTACATATTCTGCTTCCGTCGTAGATATAGCCACACTAGATTGCAGTTTTGAAACCCAACTTACAGCTCCTCCAGCAAGAGTAAACACATAACCTGTGGTGGACTTACTTTTATCAAGATCACCTGCATAATCTGAATCAACATAACCTTTAACAGTAAAGTCTGATCCTCCATAACACATTGTAACATCTGAGGTACCCTTGATATATCTCAGGATCCTCTTAACAGTATTCCAATGCCCTCTACCAAGATTAGTCATGTATCGACTAACCACTCCTACTGCTTGTGCAATATCAGGTCTTGTACATACCATAGCGAACACTAAACTTCCCACTGCTGATGCATACGGTACTCGAGACATCTACATCCTCTCTGCTTCATTGTTAGGACTCATACTTGAGGATAACTTGAAATTAATAGGAAGTGGCTAGAAATTGACTTACTGTCTTGCATCTTGAAGCATCGCAAGATTTTCTTCAAGTAGTTCTTTTGAGAAAGAAAGATTTTCCTATTATTTCTGTCTCGGTGAATTTGCATTCCTAGAATCTTGTTTGCTAGTCCTAAGTCCATCATTTCAAACTCCCTAGCCAACTGTGCCTTCAAATGTGTGAGACGATCTTTGTTGGGGCCTGCTACCAACATGTCGTCAACATACAACAGTAAAATACCAAAATCGTCATCACCAAATCTCTTGTAATAAACACAAAGATTTGAATTATGTATGTTGTATCCAAGACTTATAATGAAGGAATTAAATCTCTTATACCAACACCTCGGCGCCTGTTTGAGACCATATAGAGATTTTTTCAACCTGCAAACCAAGTTCTCTTTTCCCTGTTCTTCAAAATCTTCTGGTTGGAGCATATAAATTTCTTATTCAAGTTCTCCATGAAGAAATGCAGTTTTGACATCTAACTGTTCCAAGTATAAGTCAAATGTAGCACACATCACCAGGACCACTCGAATTGTTGTGAGTCGAACTACTAGAGAAAATATCTCATTGAAGTCTATACCTTCTTTCTGAGCGAATCCTTTCACCACCAATCTTGCACGATACTTCTCTACCTCATCATTACCATTGTATTTGATCTTGTACACCCATTTAATTTCAATGGCCTTCCTTTCTTGTGGTAATTGAACAAGATCCCATATTTTATTTTTATGAAGAGCTTTAATTTCTTCTTGCATTGCTGTCATCCACAGAGATGATTCTTGGCCTTTCATAGCCTTGTGAAAAGTTGAAGGGTCTCCATTTTCTGTTAATAGACAATATGCAACATTGTTCTCTATAGAATAATCTGAGTTCCAAGCTGGTTCTCTTCTCTCCCTAGTTGACCGACAAACTTGTAGATTTTCGATCTCAGCTTGCTCTTGTTCTTCGTGCTTTGGTGTTGCTTCAGAAGAAACTAGAACTTTTTCTATTTCTTCAACTTCAACTATAGTAGTCTCTGATTTTTCTTTTGAAGTGCTACCTTCTTTTGCTTGTATCTTATTTTCAACAAATATAATATCTCAGTTGATTACCACTTTGCGGACTGTGGAATCCCACAAGCGATACCCCTTGACTCCATCAGCATACCTTAAGAAAATGCATTTCTTAAATTTTGGATCCAACTTTGATTTTTCTTGGGTGTTGTACATAACATAAGTAGGACTTTCGAATATATGTAAGCGGGAATAATCAGCTAGTTTTCCTGTCCACATTTCCATTGACGTTTTCATATAAATTGCGGTTGATGGTAACCAATTGATCACATAACAGGTGGTTTTGACTATTTTTGCCCAAAATGGTTTTTCCAACCCTGTAGTTGCCAACATAGCTCTTGTCCATTCTAATAAGGTTCTGTTCATCCGCTCTGCTACTCTATTTTGTTGTAGAGTATATGCCACTATAAATTACCGTTTAATACATTCTTATTTACAAAAGTTATTAAATTCATCACCAGTGTATTCTCCTCTATTATTCTGTCCTAAAACACTTGATCTTTTTCTCAGATTCAAATTTCACCCGTGCTTTGAACTGTTTGAAAATTGAAAAAACATTTGTCTTCCCCTTGATTAGATACATCCAACTTATCCTGGAGTAATTGTCGATAAATGACACGAAATATTTCACTCCTCTTAGAGAATGTACCGGTGCTTGCCATATATTAGAGTGGACCAGATCTAGTATTTTCTTGCTTTTAGCAGAGGAACTGCTAAACTTCAGTCTAGTTTGCTTACTGGTAACACAATGCTCACAAAAGGGTAGTGTAACCTTTTTGAGTCCTGAAAGAAGCTTTTGCTCAGCAAGAATCTTCAAACCTTGTTTTGACATATGGCCAAGTTTACGATGCCATATCATTATTGATTCTTCAAATGAACTTGCTGACGCGGTTGATGCTTCTCCTTCTTTGTGTGTTTCACCTTTAAGCACATATAGATTTGCACCAAGTTTTTCCGCTTTCATCATTACAAGTGCTCCTTTGAATATTCTCATGACTCAACCATAAGTCTTATATGAACATCCATTATCATCTAGTTGTCCTAAAGACAATAGATTTTTCTTCAAGTCTTTTACGTGTCGTACCTCCTGGATGGTGCGTACCGTGCTATCATGCATCTTTATTTTGATGAACCCAATACCAATAACATCCAAAGCATGATCGTTTCCCATGAACACAGACCCTCCTGAGAGAGGATTATATTGATGGAACCATTCTCTCTAGGAAGTCATGTGTCATGTTGCTTTTGTGTCCATGATTCAGACATCAGTGAAACATTTTCTGCCTTCATTATTTGATATTGCCTCACTACATAAAATATCGCCATCATCCTAGGTAGATGCAACATTTCCTTGAGCATTTGATGGCTCAGGGTGTTCACTCTTCTTTTTGAACCGATAATATTTCTTGAAGTGCCCTTTCTTGCCACAATTGTAGCACTTGATATTCTTCTTAATTTTGATTGAGATCTTCCAAAATTGTGACTCCCACTGAGGCCACGTTCTACTGGTCTTCCTCTCACCATCATCAAAGCTTCAGCTTGCTGCGAACTTACTTGTCCGTCTTCTTTATTTTTGTGCCGATTTTCTTCTTCCAAGATAGTGGCTGCAATTTCATCGAAAACTAGACTATCTATATTGTTCGTCAGGTTGATGATAAGTTGATCATACGAGTCAGGCAGACTTTGAAGTAGAAGCTCCGCACGTTCAGTCCCTTCTATTTTGCAACCCATTGTTGTAAGTTGCGAAAATAGAGTATTTAAAGTATTGATGTGTTCAGTAACCAACATGGACTCTGCCATTTGAAGAGTATACAATCTTCTTTTTAAGAATATTTTATTATGCAAAGACTTGGCCTTATATAATCCCATAAGAGTATCTCATATTTCCTTCGTCGTCCGCTTTTCAGCCACACTAGATAATACTTGATCAGCTAGTGTCAAGTGTAGATTAGCAACTGTGTTGCTGTCTAAATTATTCCACTTGCTATCATCAGTAAAGTCTGTGGGTCTGCCTTCAATTGTAGCTAAGCAATTGTCCTTTCTCAATATCGCTTTTATTTTCATTTTCCACAATGAGAAATTAGTTTCATTGAATTTTTCAACGTCAAACTTTATTTTACTCGACATTGTTACTTGCTTCACACCTTTCTAGATCATTTCTGAATATTTTTAGGAACAATCGTGACAAACTGTACCGTCACCAAAATTTACTATTTACGTGAATAGTACTATTCACTAAATTTTACTATTCACAAAAATTTACTATTCACGGATAGTATCTACGCATAAAACAGATAGAATAACCAAGGGCTCTGATGCGTAGATATGACAATTGATATGACAATTAATATGAAAATGAATTGGATACGAGAATTTTACATGGAAACCTCTCTAACTGATAGAGGGGAAAATCCATTGGATAGAAGGATCTCACTATTTAAAATATGGAGTACACTGTTCTCAAATACAAGAAGAAAACAACAATTAATATTTCTCTCTTGTAAAAGGAACAACTACTAAAGAGGACACTCAAGACTATAATATTTTTATGGTGTATAACTCTCTTTGTATTCTTATTCTCTCTTTCTGGGATGAATAAAATGAGGGCAGAATGCCCTCTATTTATAAGAGGATGAAAACGTGTTCCTGCCAAAATTCTACGCGTTAATTTTCTTTTAGTCAAAAAAGGGGCAATAACTTTTGACAAAGTTGCTGCCAAAATTTTCTAGGCGGTGCTTTCTTATCAGCTTTTTCTTTGCTGCCATTTTTGACTTCTTTTTTTCAAATCTTACATAGACTTCCTTCACAATAATGTCATCAATCTTCAAGGTGTGTATCAATTGAGTTATTAGGGTCCTCCAAACAAAATAGTTTGAGGATTTCAATTTTTTGAGATATATAGTTATAAAATGATGGAGAAATCCTGATGAAAAGGATAAAAAGGAGGAAGATGAACTGGCATTAAAGAATGTGAAATAGGATTCAAGATACAAAATAACTTAAATTTTTAAAAAAGGGTCAAAGATACCCTTAACCTATTGAAAATGACTCAAAAATATTTTTATTCCACCTTTTGGTGTAAAAATACCCCCACCTTTGTTTTTGGTTTAAAGATACCCTCCTTCCATTTTTTGGTCAAAAATTACTCTCAAGCCAAATTTAATTGAATTGAATTCTTTTATTAATTAGTTAATTTTTTTATTTTTTCTAAAAGATTATTTTTTATTTATTCAAATTCTTGATATTAGCTCATCCCAATATATTTAAGTCTAACGTAAAATAAAACAAGACACTATTTTCTCATCTTCAAAAAACAAAATTTCATGAAAAAAGGGTTTTACACCTAAAAGACAAATCTTTGGAGTCTTGTGACCAATGTAAAATGACATCTTTTTTTTTGTTTAACCCAACTTTGAATGTAAACATCCTTCGTCCTAAAAATCCAAAATTAAACTTTTACCTTTCTTTCCCTCTCTCAAATCAATGCAAATGTTAAACTCAAAACGATTTCAAAAATAACTTAGTTTGTCAAATTGGGTTTGGAGAGGAAGAAACCAAATTGTAGGAGAAAAATAAATTTTCAACAGGTAATAAGTGTTGAAAGATGTGAAAAAGTTGAAGGAAAATTAATATTGAAGAAAAACTTACAATTTTAAAAATTAAATCTTAAGAATTTTATTGCGTTATTTTAATAATAAAAATAAGAATTATATTCTTTATTTTTAAATAGTAAATTTGTTATTTTATTTTACGTTTTTTTTTTAGGAACAGACCCTACACGAGGCTCCCACCTCTCGTGCACAGTCAGGGGTTGAGCAACACCCCAAGCCTTAACATAAATAAATAAAGTAAAAATACACGGAGGGTGACATAAACCTTACCTCTGATCCTATGTTGGTTCATAAGTCGGTTAACCTACTAAGGTTGGCTAACTCATTCCCATTACAAAATAAAGGCTAACTAAAACTAGAAAGCATTAAACCTATGGGAGGACTCCTCCCGGTACAAGTCGACTAAGTAAGCATAAATGAGGGAGACTCTCCCCTTCCATGAGAAAAACAAGAAAGTAACCTACACTAGTCCTCTTCAACTACGCGACGATTCACATAGTTAAACTGAAGTAGAATAAGTATACGAAACTTGTATCTCGCATAGGATAAGAAAGTTCTATTCATTTTGCCCTTTTTAGTCTTGTTATACCAAGTAAGTCCAAATGGAGAGATGCATCAGCTTTAATATCATGATTATAGCAGCTATGGAGGATGAAAAATGGAAGGAAGTGTATCAGTCAGCCGCTTTGGATCTCTATTAGTCAGCATGTTTGGAGATGTTATGGATTGGGGATCCAGCTGCAATCTTGTAGTAGGTTTAAGGGAGGCTTCAACTTCCTGTTGCCTTTCTAAACTATAGTATCCTGCAGTAGAATTGCACATTAAGAGGTGCAATTCTGCTGATTCATGCTGCAGTTCTGCAAGCTTCTTAGATGTTGCATGTTGCTGGAGATGTTGTGTATTGAGGCTTGTATCCCCAAATGTTCTCCAGCTACCTGCAACTGCATAACACCAAGCCAACAAGACCAAAAACAAAAATCCACAAACAGAACTGCTGTGGATGGACCAATTGTTGTGGATGTAGCTCCTTATGTTGTTACTGTTGTTGAAACAGTTGTACCTGTTGCACCATGCTTTTGCTGTTGTATATTGCAACTTGTAGGAGAAGTAGCCTTGGTTTGAGTGTTTAACTGATGGAGTCTTGCCTTTTGGAAGGTTCCATTGCTGCTGTATTATGTGTCTGCACTCCAATAAATAATCAAACAAGGAGTTCCAAGGAGCTTGGATGTAGTGGTGTTGATGCAGGTAATAAAGGATGGAATCTGGCATGGTTGAATTGTTGGTGAAGGTTGGTGATGCTCCTGCATCTCTAGAATTTGTCTCCCTTTGTTTGGATCTCTGTATACCTGCACAAACAAGTAGCCAAAGAAACAAAGGAATGTGGGGGGGTATAGTCTGCTGCAAACCTGTAGCCAGCTTCCTGGTGCCTCTATAGTGGAAAAGCTCAGTTGTTTGTTGTTGCAATTTACCTTCAGGAGAAGACCTTTCTTCAGTTCCTTAGAGCACCTGCACATACAAACAAACACAAAGCATTGAAAGTAACAGACTACAAAGAGTGTTTTGGAGCTTGTTAGCTTTAAATCGGCTAACTTTTTCAAGGCCGCTCGACTAACGTCTCTAATTATCCGATTGAGGTGAAACTTCTTGGGCTTTGCAATTACTATATTTGTTGTATTCCTGCAACATTTGGGGGTCTTTTGTACAAGATGGAGACTCCAAGTTGTGAAGTGCATCAGTTGGAGACTTAAGTCGACTAACTTTTTCAAGGTCGCTCGACTAACGTCTCCAATTATCCGTTGGAGGTGAAATTTCTTGGGATTTGCAAATATTGTATTTTCTGTATTCTTGCAACATTTAGAGGTCATTTGTATAGGCTGGAGGCTCCAAGTTGTGAAAAGCTCCATTTGGGGACTTAAGTATGATAACTTTTTCAAGGTCGCTCGACTAACGTCTCCAATTATCCATTTGAGTTGAAACTCCATGGGATCTTCAGTAAGTGTATTTGCAGTAATCCTGCAAAATATGGAGGCATTTTGGTGATGCCTGATGTATTTGTTAAGTACTGCTGGTTGCTTTTGGTCTCTTGTGCTGCTGTTAGAAAGCTGTTGTTGTTTATCAATTGGAGCCACTGCTACTTCTGTAATGTGGCTTGTGCAAAGTCTGCTAACATTTGAATTCCTATACCTGTTAAGCCAAGAAGGAAGAGAAGACAAAATACAAACTATTTTACTTCTTACCTCTAAGGTTAGACTGGTTATTCTAAGAAAATAATAAAGATAGTAATAAGGAAGGGAGATTTTCCTTTTGTCAGGAGTTCTAACTGTGAGATCTTCAAGGTATTTATAGCTATGCATGGATAAAAGCATGTTTAAGTTTGATCTAGAACCAAGAGTGGAATGAGTTAGAGAGGTTTCTTTAGTCTCCTGAGTTTCTTTCTTCTGAAAGAAGACATTTCCAGCTTGTCCATCTCAAGGTATGTCTTAGCTTGTTTGGGGAGATCATGAACAGTGAAATAGAGTTTAGGAGATTTGCATTTGTGGCTATGTTTGGATAAGATATCAGCTGTGTAATTTGCTTCTCTAAGGATGTGTTTACAGCTGAAAGTTTGGAATTGGTTGATGATGTTGTTTAAATTGTCCAGCAGCTCCTTTATTGACCAAGGGGGTTTTGCTTGTTGTTGTAACCACCTGATTAGTAGTTGAGAATCTACCTCTAACTCTACCTGTAAATAACCAAGATGAATACACCAACATAGACCAAAGATAGCAGCCCTGATTTCTGCTTGGTTGTTAGTTCCTTCCCCCAATGGAACTGCATAGGCAAAGATAAGGTCACTATGAGTATTTCTAAGTATTCCTCCTCCACCAATGTTGTATGGGTTGTTTAGGACACTTCCATATGTATTTAGCTTTATCATATGATCAGCTGGTTTGATCCAGCATACAGGGGTAATTTTGGTGTCATAGTAACATTGTTCCACTGAAATGACTAGGTCTTTCCAGTTATTTGGCCATTCAATATATGGAAAAGCTGTGATGAGCAGGTTAGATATGCCTTTGTACACAGAAAATTTGACTCTTGAAAGGTTAGATTTCTTCCCACCATATATGGAGGCACATCTATTCTTCCATAAATTCCAACAAATGAAGATAGGGATTGCTTGTAACAGGAGTTTATGTGCTGCATTCTTGTGTTTAGATGTCCACCATCTCATAAGCATATTTATAAGAGGTGTGTAATCCTTTTTTATGCCCAAAGAATCAGCAAACACCCTCCAAATATTCTTGGCAAAGGTTCCTGCAATAAAAGTGTGATCAATGGTGTCTTGGCCAGGGCTTTCACAACAATGACACTGAGAGGGGGGTTTGCCAAAGCTGGTTATTTTCTCATTGGTAGGTAATTTCCTTCTAAGAGCTTTCCAGACAAGAAAGAAGCATTTGAAAGGTATTAGTTGGCGCCAAGTACATGCATTCAACATAGTATTTGTTCTCTTATCTCTAATGAGCTCCCAGGCAGAAGAACAACTGAATTCCCCATTGGTAGTAGGAATCCAGTATGGATGGTCCTGTTTGAGGGGTTGGTAGCTGAATTGAGTTGCTAAAATGTTAGGAACAAACTGAGGAGGGGCTTTTTGGATAATGAGATCAACATTCCATTGGCCATTAGTTAGAAAAGTTGAAACTTGGGTGTGGTTTAACCTACAGCTGTTAGCAGAAAAATGAGCTAAAGGGCCAACACCCAGCCAGTTATCCCACCAAAAAAGACAAGAGCCAGACTTAATTTGCCACTGAATGTGAGGCTCAATGTTGTGTTTGTTGTTCATGAGGTGATTCCAAATTAAGGACTGACCAGTGTCCCATTTTTTTGTAATAATATTGGCCCTCTGACAGTATTTAGATTTAAGGAATTCTCCCCACAAGGTGTTCTTGGTTCTAAGGGTCCACCACTGCTTGTATTGAAAAGATTTGACCACATCAGTGATTTGTCTAAACCCTATGCCCCCTTCATCATAAGGATAGCTAAGGTTCTTCCATGAGGACCAGTGGTACTTCCTCTTGTCATTTTTCCATCCCTAGAAGAAGTTAGCAGTGATGCTCTGAATTTGCTTAATGATGGTTGAGGGAGGGATGCTGGCTGAAAGCAAATGTATTGGCATGGCTTGAATAACATGCTTCACAAGAATATATTGGGATGAGCTAATATTAAGAATTTGAATAAATAAAAAATTATCTTTTAGAACAAATAAAAAAATTAACTAACTAGTATTTGAATTCAAATCAATTAAATTTGGTTTGAGAGAAATTTTAGACCAAAAGATGGAAGGAAGGGTATCTTTGAACCAAAAACAAGGGTGGTGGATATTTTTAGACCAAAAGGTGGAAGAGGGTATTTTTGAGTTATATCCAATAGGTTAGGCATATTCTTAGACCAAAATAGGAAAAAGAGGTATTTTTGAGTCATTTCAAATAGATTTGGAGTATTCTTGACCCTTTTCCCTAAATTTTAATAAAAACTCTAATTAATACCATAAGAAAATTATCAGATAATATTAAATGTAAAAATGCAACTCTTTATGTTTCTCTTCTTAACTAATACATGCACATTAAGGGTCTGTTTGGAAAGTGATTGTAACGATCCGAACCATCATTAGTTTTGATTTAAAGAGAATTGCAAAAATTTGGTGTGACTGGGTCCTAACATCCCGCCAAAGCGGGATGATCCCACCGAGGCGGCGCCGCCAGAGAGGGAACTCGGAGGACAGAACTTAAGTCGCGAATTTTCTTATTTTCTCCACTTCTCCCAAGTTGATGTTAGAAGCGAGGGTTTCTGCAAAACCCTCCAAAATGGCTGCTCTTGAGTAAAGAAGAAGAGGGAGAAGAATCTCAGCTTTTAAGAAGGCTTCAACTCGCGGAATTCAATCTGGTCTTGCCCATGGAAGACCTGGAATCAATGATTTCAACAGCACTAGCTCTTCCTGAATTACTTGGCACCCAGTGAGGCTAGGCTTCTCTTTTCTGAGTAGTAAACTGTGGGTTATGGGTTATGGGCAAAGATCCATTTATGATAGGTGACTTGGCTAGAAAGGCATTGCGGTGAATTGAGAAGTTATTGATTGTGATGTTTGTGTGCAATTGGTAATTTATATCGGTCGTGAAACCTTGCATAGAAAGGTAAAACTAGTAAACTTTAAGGTTAGACCTATAAGGGTTGGTAGTGGGGACGTTGATTATTTCTGAAATTGTCTTAAATATGTAATTGAGTCACTCATGATATGCCTAAACATGTACAGCTAAGGGTAGCAGGTTAGATTTTATATAGATGAGAATTGGCTAGCTTATTTCTATGATAAACCTATTTTTGGTGGTATAAATATTGTAAATATTGCATGTTCTTGTGATTACGATATTTTGGGATCTGTATCACATTTCAACACATAAATTGTATCTGGTATCACGTTCTGACACGTTATATCTAGATCGGGTGTCACATTCTGATACGTATTCTGAATCAAGTGTCACGTTCCGACTCAAATATGACTGGTTTAGATCCTATGAGAGGGCCAAGTATGTGTAGATGGTTCCATGAGAGGACCTGGTAATATATGCATTTTCATGTGTTGGTAAGGTCAGTGATAGATGAATCATGGACTTAGACCTATAAATGAATTCTTGAGTTAAGGTGCGCTAAATCATCAATTTGTGATCGTAAATACTCCTATTGGTGGGTAAGAGGATGGCTCTGTTAGGCCTGCATGTGACCTATATAGTATAATCGCTTTCTATATTTATACCCATAGGTGTACATGGATCGGGTTGGTTCAATTTTTTTTACAAACCAAACCAAACCATTTGTGTCGGATTATTAAATCTATAAACCAAATCAAACCAATAAAAGTCGGGTTTTTTATATTAATTTTTCTTGGGTTTTTTGGATTTTTTTGGGTTTCTCGAATTTTTCATAGTATTTAATAAAAAGCATAGAGCAATTCTTCTTAAAAAGAGTTGTAGTACAAAATATCAACATATAAGATAGAAACAGAACACTGTTTGAAATTTTAACTTTATAATATAACTTTATAAGATGGGCTTTTTTTGTATATTATTTAGATGGGCTTCTCAAGTCAAAATCTAAATATAAGAAAGAAAATAAAAATTATGAAAATTTTTAAAAATATATTTATAAATTATATTTTAATAAATATTTTTATGTATAACATAATTTGAAAGTAGTATATCTATAATCGGTTCGGTATGACTTTTTTTAGTTAAAACCAAACCAATCCTATAATGGTCGGGTTTTTTTCCAAACACCAAACCAAATCAAACCAAACCACTAGTCGGATATTTTCTGATTTGGTTCAATTTGTCGGTTTGGTGCGGTTTATCGGTTTGTCCTGTACAGCCCTACCCATAGGAGTTGAGGCTTCTAGTTGTCCGAAAATGTTACCGTTATGATTTCCATAAATAACGAAGGTAGGGGTAGTGGACAATTAAAACTCAGGTGAGTTGAAGAGTGTGGTGGTGAGATGGATATGTTTTATGTTGTGACTGTTGACACCCAATTTTGGCCATCCACAACGCAAATTAGCTATCGAGTTTATTTGAATTTGAACATTTTGAAACAATTAGCTTTTATAAAAAATATATATATTTTCATATTATTCTTAACTATTTTTATCTTTTTATAAATTTTAGTATAATATACATATTTCTATATAACTATATATTTGATTAATATTTATGTGGTTATTCAAAAATTACCTTAAAAGATTTTATTTTTTACTAAATACAATGTTAGTTAGGTTAGTTTAATTATAGTTTGCATTTTTGAAAATTTTAGTTTTTTTTCTAAAAAAAAATAAAAAAAATAAAAAAAATCCCAAACTCCCACATCGAAAATACATGGAAAACTTGGGGTTTTTGGAGCCTATATAAAGACTCATATTTTCATTAAGAAAAGGAAGAAGGAGGAGGTTTTTTAACCACCCCAAAGTTAGAAATTTTCTTAACTTGGCTAGGATTTTGGACTTTTGTCCCCAGCCTAAAAGTTGTGAAAATTTCTAGCTTTCAATCTATATTTTCTTCACGGAAAATAGGAGATTGAAGTTGAAATTTAGGCTAAGAACCCACGAAGGTTCGAGTCTAAACTTTTTTTAAAAAAAATCTTTTTCTTTGTTTTTGTAGATTGGAGTTCCATCAAGCTATTATTGGATGGTGGTGAAGTTGTCTTCCGCTCATCGTTTTCAATCTTGGCCCGGAAAGAGGTAAAATATTTTTTTCAGTTTTATTTTACTTAATTGTTTCACGTTTTATATTTAGTTGATTCATAGTCTTATTTTTTTAGTTAGTATGTATATAAGAATAATTAAAATTAATGATATAAATTTGTTATAGTTAGCATGTGTTAGGATTAATTAGCTAGCATGTGTTAGAGTTAATTAGCTAGAATATGTTAGGATTATTTCATTAAAGCACTTAGTTTTGTTCATTATTTTTCCAAGTAGTTTGATATTATTATTATTACTATTATTATTATTATTGTTTGTTCTTATTATTATTATTGTTGTTATTATTATTGTTGTTGTTTTTATTATTGTTGTTGTTGATTACTATTATTATTAATATTATTATTATTATTATTATTGTTGTTATTATTATTGTTGTTCTTATTATTGTTGTTTTTATTATTGTTGTTGTTGATTACTATTATTATTATTATTATTATTGTTCTTATTATTGTTGTTGTTATTATTGTGTTCTTATTATTGTTGTTGTTGTTGTTATTATTATTATTATTATTATTATTATTATTATTATTATTATTATTATTTTTGTTGTTGTTGTTGTTGTTATTTTTATTGTTGTTGTTCTTGTTATTATTATTGTTGTTCTTGTTATTATTATTGTTGTTGTTCTTGTTATTATTATTGTTATTCTTATTATTATTATTGTTGTTCTTATTATTAGTATTATTATTATTATTATCATTAGTATTATTATTATTATTATTGTTGTTGTTGTTGTTGTTGTTGTTGTTGTTGTTCTTATTATTATTATTATTGTTGTTCTTATTATTATTATTATTGTTCTTATTATTATTATTATTGTTGTTGTTGTTGTTGTTCTTATTATTATTATTGTTGTTCTTATTATTATTATTGTTGTTATTATTATTGTTGTTCATGTATTATTTATTGTATTTATATTGATTCGGGTTGTAATAATTTAGTTACTTATGTTAGTTATACTTTCCTAGATATTAATTTTAATTTATTTTAACCTAATTAGATTCCCCTAAAGATAAACCAATTCATGTTAAGTTTACTCTTTAAATGATTTTCTACCTTTACTTATTTATTTGATAAACTTTTACTTTTTTATATATACATCTATATTATTTTCAATGTTTAAGTTTAATCTCTTTTTTTTTTCTAAAAAAAAAAATAATTCTAAAGTCTTCATTTCATTTTAAATTAATATTTTCAAAAGTTAGTCAAATAATTTTCAAATCGTCGGATAACCGCGCGTTAGCGGCCACTTTGAATGCTTAACACCTTCTCAAAGTGAAAATAAGAACCTCGTACCTTTTTCTCTAAATTTTTAAGACTTAAATCTGTTAGGGTCTTTTAAATTAAGTTTTCTTAATTTCTTTAAAAAATTAAGTGGCGACTCCTTTTTTCTAAAATTGATTTTTTCTCTAAAAAGTTGAAATTAATTTTAAACCGTCTTTTTTCGATATAACAGAAATGGCGACTCCGCTGGGGATTAATTAGGTTCTAACCATTAGATTTGATTGTTTATTTGACTAACTATTTGAGTTTGTAATAATTAGTAATTCTTGTTTTTCTTAATTGTGCAATTATGTGTTTAATTTATATATTAAATTGTTATTTGCATTTCATAGCATTTTTCCTATTTAATGTATAGTATATTAAAGAACGATTTTGCGGTACCGCAGTCGGGCTTTTTATACTTAACCCTTTTCGGAAACAATCGACAATTTATTGATACGCCATGCGTCCAATGGTTGTCGTAAGTTCCAGCCTGAGTTGTCCGCTTGGGTTACCAGTCTTGCAAAAGCCACTCTTAGTCAATCTAGCGTAGAGCAAAGCCAAATCCCTAATTTAGTGCATTGGCCTAAGACGACCCAATACCCAAGGCGTATTGGGCCCATTAGAATGACCACCTTGAGTTCAAAACGGCCCTCGGCCTAAATGGACAAGCATACATATATGTTTAAATTTGAAGGTTTTATACGCGGTTTGGCAAACCATTGTCCCTCGGGGCTGGGAGTTTTTTTTTTTTAGCTTAGTCTAGTGAAAGAAGGACCTTCAGTAAATGACACTTCATCCAAAAGGCGTTGCGTTCGGAGATGTCAAGAAATCAAGAAAGAAGGATTTTCCACGAAGGCTTAGTTAGGATTGTACCCCTGCGTGGGACTGACTATTTATATCCCTTTTTTCCATTTATGTATCCCCATTCAAATTATTCATAATATTTGTATAAATATAAGTTTGGGGACAATGGAATGTTTCAAATGACGTAATACATCCTTCAAATCGTTAGGCCTACCTTTGGCACAAAAAGGTCACATATCTGTTTAGGATGCGCAATAATTGTTTGTGTGCTATATGTTATAACTGTTTTGTGAATATGTTGCTTTATTTGGAGACATGCTAGTCCACTCTTTTAGATTTTTTTTAGAGCCTCATAGGCATAAATATCGAGTCACTATCGATAGTGCATCCAAATATTCAATGAGTCTTTAATTTCCCAACAAAATTCGAACTTTACACTCAAATCATAAACTTTGCTTTCTCATCTCCACAAAAAAAAAATCAAGTGGTCGAACTACGTAGGACCTGAATTCTCCTTTGTGAGATACGTAGGCAGTCTTTCAAGGCTCGGTCCCTGTTTTTGAAGTTTTCAGTTTTCCTCATTCTTTCAAAGAAATTGAGAACTTTTTCTGCATCTAAGAAAAACAAGGGTACAAAAGTTGAAACGCAAAAAAAAATCTGTGATTCACAAGTCAACTTTTCTCACACATTTATCATAAAATTAATTTTTGTCCGTTTACTCTTTCTTCACCCATAGATTAGTTTGTCTTAAAACAAAGCAACATTTATGTGTTTAATTCTTTATGTGATATTTTGCATTAATTATTATAAGCACAAACTAATACTTTGGCTTTTGAGTTATTTTTCTTTTTCAGGGAAAGACTAATTTATGTCGGAAAACAAACTTGCTTACTTCTCAAAGATCGAGGGTTCAACAAAGTTGTTTCTTTCTTTGTAGGGGTTGTTATCAAAGGACATCATGCGATAAATGAAAGGATCTCAATTTGGAGGTCAATTCCCTCTCCCTAACTAAGAAGTTTTCTTTGTACACAGAAGAGACGACATTATTTCAAGAGAGGGGATCACGAGACAAAGAGTTAATGGGAAATAACGATGACATTAAATTTCACAAGACACCAATACACAGCCTGAAAGATAAATCGGAGGAGTCTTTGACTATGAAATCTTACTCCTATATCTTATTACTTTTTTTTTTTTTTTTTTTTTAGAATGGCCCCGCTTTCACACTCTTCTCATATCTTTGCAGGAAAACTGTCCCCGACAATAGTCGGGGATGGTTATAACAACGTATGATTCTTTGAATAGTTGGAAGAATTCAAATCATAAGAGACAATCCTCAAGAAAAACACAACAACAATAACCAGAGCTCAAGAAATTGGATTTATTGGAGAAGTATCAATTTGAGGAAGAAAGATATAGGGTGATAAACATCCAACGTCTATATTAGATGAAGAATTAAAGAGATACATATTCCAAGAGTCTCCTAAAAAATGATGTAAAAATTCAAGATAAATAAGAAATAGGATGCAAATACTAATTGAGAAATTATAGGAAAGCATAGAAAACATTGAAAGACAATCCTCTCCAGTAGAAGAATTATCCCAGATTCTGAAAAGAGCAGATAATTTCGTACAATTTGTCCTCCAAAATGCACCCGTTATTATCCATCACCAGGACAATGAGTTATGTTATCTACAATTGTTTGTCAAGTCTGCATGAAGAGGACATCATCAATAAATAAATGTAAAGATTTTACTAGTACTGATGTAAAGGAATCTCGAAACTTCAAATGAGAGGTTTTGGAAAGGGGAATATCGGCAAAGAAGAGATTATTTGGGTCAAAGAATTCTCTAATATATGTTGAACCTGTGTTCAGTAAGGCAGGAGAGACAATTGGTGTAAATTACATAGGAATGGAGATAACTGATCAGATAAGGAAAAGAGAAAAAAAATGGCAAAATTGCAAGAAGAGATAGTTGTACAGAAAGCCAAGGAGACTGAACTTAACAGAGAAAACTATGCGAGAGAAACAAATGCTTGCAACCATGTCTCATTAGATTAGATCCTTTTGTCAGGAGTGGTCAATATGATCGAGATTTTTTCTACCATAAAATTGGATAAGGAACATCGTCAGCTTGTGAATGTAATATTGTCTTTAGGAGATTTGGTTCTTCAACTAATAAATGACATCATTGACCTTTCCAAAGTCGAATCAGGAGTAATGAAGTTGGAAGCCACAACATTCCGACCAAGGGAGGTTATAAAGCACGTTGCAGCATCTCCACAGAAAATATTAACATTGGAAGACCACACCAAGTTTGTCTAAAGCTCTGAATTATTTTATATATCATATCTGCAAGAACTACGCACACCTGATTCTCATCTCGATGAGATACGTAGGCAGCCCTTCTTGGGTTCGGTATTTCTTTTTTCAAAAAAAAAATGATTAAAAAAATAGAAAATAAATAAAATAAAAAATTGTGTACATATGTTAAGTGTCATATCTTCTTGATTAGAACGAATACAGTTAGGAGCATGCGAAATATTTGGTATGATGAAAATGATTGGCTTTGTGGTAAACCATAGCTTCTGTTGGTATCTTTCATTCGTACTTTTGTGATGCTTGAAAATTCTCTTACGGGCATTCAAGGTAAGAATATAACCAACCTCATGGCTTCATGTGCATTGTGTGGTGAGCTTTAGATTAAAATTCAATTTAATCGCACTGTTGATCTAGAACTTGGCCTGATATGTTTGTTGAGGCGAAATCCTGAGTTATGTTTGGTTTGAGAAAGGATTGTAGGCCTTTTTTGACCCGATTGTGCCTTTTAGAGCCTACCAAATAACATTAATCCCTAGTTTTCCCACTTTGAGCCTAAAACCTTTTCTTTGGACAACCACATCTTAGCCCTTTCCCTTCTGAGTGCTTACATGCACTATCCCTCTCTTGGCCCAACCTCCTTGAGCGCACCAAAGACGCGCAAATTATAGAAGAAGATCCAACTTCGAAATTGCCAAAGGCAAAAGACGTAAAGTCTCCAAAGTCAAGAAAGCAAAGACGACTTTCTCATAAAAAAAAAGAACCTCCTACAAGGTCGATGTAAGACAAAAAGGAAACTACTCCAACAAAAAAGGAGAAACCTCAAAAAGGAACGAAAAGAGAAAAGCTCTAACAACTAAGGACTCAAAGAAGTCAAGACAAAAGAAAGAGGTGAAAAGAGGAAAAACTCTATCAAATAAAGACTCGAAGAAGTTGAGACAAAAGAAAGAGGATTAGACGTCAAAGGCGTATCAATCATCAAAAGCACAAATTCAATGTGATGCTCAAGGAGAGATTAAGTCACTTTTATCCCAAATTAATATCCCACCCGTTCCCTTAGCCTACATTACAAACCAATAAACAAGCCCTATATGATCTCATTCCAAATATTCTCACATTAGTGGAGACTTACATGCAGGCCAAGCATATGGTATCACAGTTGCATGCGTTGAACTTTCTTGAGAGTGTGAGTGCACTTTGTAAAATGTTCTCAAAATCAAACACTTCATATATGTGCGAAATAGAACTTTCTTTATTGTGAGGGCACTTGAAACATGATGATTGGTATAATTCTAAACCTTTGTTGGAAGCAGGATGAAAAAAAATTTGTCGACACTTAAGTATGTTTGAGGTACTACTTGAAGCTATAAGAATTACCTTGAAGTCAATCTCAGTTATGAGAAAGGAAATGAGAAAGGAAATGAGAAATATTTCTATGCATTCCTAACTGTTGATACCAATTGTAGTCAAAATTTGACTATCTCTTTGCATTCACTAAAAAAAAAAAAAAAAAAAAAAAAAAAACTCTTGCATTTGTCCTTTGAAAGTGGGTAATCCCATTGATGTGAGATGCCTATTTTACTTCATTGGATCGTCCATATCAAACTGGTGGAATATCTCGTGTTTTAAGCTGGAAATGTTGTAAGTAATACAGTTTTTCATGTCATTATGCTCATATTACACATGTGTCTACTGATTATCTTGTCTCAGATTTTGCAGCATTCATCATCCAGAGAATTGGAACTACATTTGACCTGATTCCTGCACCAACAGGATATGTAGGCGCCACAATGGCTCGGTCATGTTCCCCGTAAGATTTTCATTTCTCCCTTTTAATGAAAACTGGGACAGAATTTTTGAGATCTTCTCAAAAATTCAGAAGAAGATACTATCTCCAGCAAGTCAAGATTGGAGATCATGTTAATATATGCAACTGGGACAGAATTTTTGAGAAGATCTCAAAAATTCCATCAAGAATTGTCAGAAGTTCGAAGTCAACTTCAAACAATCTCCAACATTGCTAGAATGAAGCGAACTCAAATTCAAGTTGCGAGCCACCGAGGCCTCGTATAACTTCTATCAAAGACATGAGTTCCAACGAACACGAGTTGTTCAAAAAAAATAAAAAAATAAAAAAATAATAATAATAATAATAATAAATAAAAAAAAATTGTTGTCAAATCATCCAAGAAAATGACAATGCATTTCATTTCCATTGCATTTTCATTTGCCAAGAGGGCCATTCATATTTTATTTTATTCATATTATATTATCGGAGGTGGTAATATCATTTGCCAAGAAGACCATTCATATCATATTTTATTCATACCGGAGGTGGTAATATCATTGCCAAGAGGGCCATTGCATTCATATTATATTACCGGAGGTGGTAATATCATTGCCAAGAGGGCCATTGCATTCATATTATATTATCGGAGGTGGTAATATCATTTGCCAAGAAGGCCATTCATATTTTATTTTATTCATATTATATTACCGGAGGTGGTAATATCATTGCCAAGAGGGCCATTGCATTCATATTATATTATCGGAGGTGGTAATATCATTGCCAAGAGGGCCATTGCATTTTCATTGCCAAGAGGGCCATTGCATTTTCATTTGCCAAGAGGGCCATTCATATTTTATTTTATTCATATTATATTAGCGGAGGTGGTAATATCATTTGCCAAGAAGGTCATTCATATTTTATTGCATTCATATTATATTGCCGGAGGTGGTAATATCATTGCCAAGAGGGCCATTGCATTTATAATTGCCAAGAGGGCCATTCATATTTTATTTTATTCATATTATATTATCGGAGGTGGTAATATCATTTGCCAAGAGGCCATTCATATTCCATTGCATTCATATTATATTACCGGAGGTGGTAATATCATTGCCAAGAGGGCCATTGCATTCATATTATATTATCGGAGGTGGTAATATCATTTGCCAAGAAGGCCATTCATATTTTATTTTATTCATATTATATTACCGGAGGTGGTAATATCATTGTCAAGAGGGCCATTGCATTCATATTATATTACCGGAGGTGGTAATATCATTGCCAAGAGGGCCATTGCATTCATCATTGCCAAGAGGGCCATTGCATTTTCATTGCCAAGAGGGCCATTGCATTTTCATTTGCCAAGAGGCCATTCATATTCCATTGCATTCATATTATATTATCGGAGGTGGTAATATCATTTGCCAAGAGGCCATTCATATTTCATTGCATTCATATTATATTATCGGAGGTGGTAATATCATTGCCAAGAGGGCCATTGCATTCATATTATATTATCGGAGGTGGTAATATCATTTGCCAAGAAGGCCATTTATATTTTATTTTATTCATATTATATTACCGGAGGTGGTAATATCATTGCCAAGAGGGCCATTGCATTCATATTATATTACCGGAGGTGGTAATATCATTGCCAAGAGGGCCATTGCATTCATCATTGCCAAGAGGGCCATTGCATTCATCATTGCCAAGAGGGTCATTGCATATTCATTGCCAAAAGGGTCATTGCATTTCAATTTGCCAAGAGGGCCATTGCATTTTCATTTGCCAAAAGGGTCATTGCATATTCATTGCCAAGAAGGTCATTGCATATATCCTACCAATGGATTTTCATTCGTCCTACCAATGAACATGCAACATATCCTACCAATGGATCTTCATTTGTCCTACCGATGGACATATAGTTATTTTTTCAAGTATCCTATCAATGGATCACCATCCTACCGACATGCAACATATCCTACCAATGGATCTTCATTTGTCCTACCGATGGACAGATAGTTATTTTTTCAAGTATCCTATCAATGGATCACCATCTTACCGATAGTGCAGCATTATCCTACCAACGAATCAATGAGGATTTTTCCAACATGCAAAGAGGATGAAAGAAAGTGCGAACGACATCAAAGAGGATGCAGCACAACGTGGAATCCTTTTAGCAGCGAACTGGGACACAGTCCAAAGAATAATGTCAAACTCATAGGACATGAGCTAAAGAAACGACTTCCACCACAATAAACTACATTTCTATCGGAAGGCGTGTGGTTATTTCGGGGTTCATTCATAATTCAAAACTTGTACCAACCCCTTTTCAAAAAGATGAAAATGGAGTCGGCCAAAATTAAATTTGTCAATTTTCTTTGTCCACGATCTCTTTTATTAATCATATCCAAAGAAAGGGACAGCTGTTGACACCCAATTTTGGCCATCCACAACGCAAATTAGCTATCGAGTTTCTTTGAATTTGAACATTTTGAAACAATTAGCTTTTATAAAAAATATATATATTCATATTATTCTTAACTATTTTTATCTTTTTATAAATTTTAGTATAATATACATATTTCTATATAACTATATATTTGATTAATATTTATGTGGTTATTCAAAAATTACCTTAAAAGATTTTATTTTTTACTAAATACAATGTTAGTTAGGTTAGTTTAATTATAGTTTGCATTTTTGAAAATTTTAGTTTTTTTTCTAAAAAAAATAAAAAAAAATATAAAAAAAAATTTCAAACTCCCACATCGAAAATACATGGAAAACTTGGGGTTTTTGGAGCCTATATAAAGGCTCATATTTTCATTAAGAAAAGGAAGAAGGAGGAGGTTTTTTAACCACCCCAAAGTTAGAAATTTTCTTAACTTGGCTAGGATTTTGGACTTTTGTCCCCAGCCTAAAAGTTGTGAAAATTTCTAGCTTTCAATCTATATTTTCTTCACGGAAAATAGGAGATTGAAGTTGAAATTTAGGCTAAGAACCCACGAAGGTTCGAGTCTAAACTTTTTTTAAAAAAAATCTTTTTCTTTGTTTTTGTAGATTGGAGTTCCATCAAGCTATTATTGGATGGTGGTGAAGTTGTCTTCCGCTCATCGTTTTCAATCTTGGCCCGGAAAGAGGTAAAATATTTTTTTCAGTTTTATTTTACTTAATTGTTTCACGTTTTATATTTAGTTGATTCATAGTCTTATTTTTTTAGTTAGTATGTATATAAGAATAATTAAAATTAATGATATAAATTTGTTATAGTTAGCATGTGTTAGGATTAATTAGCTAGCATGTGTTAGAGTTAATTAGCTAGAATATGTTAGGATTATTTCATTAAAGCACTTAGTTTTGTTCATTATTTTTCCAAGTAGTTTGATATTATTATTATTACTATTATTATTATTATTGTTTGTTCTTATTATTATTATTGTTGTTATTATTATTTTTGTTGTTTTTATTATTGTTGTTGATGATTACTATTATTATTAATATTATTATTATTATTATTGTTGTTATTATTATTGTTGTTCTTATTATTGTTGTTTTTATTATTGTTGTTGTTGATTACTATTATTATTATTATTACTATTGTTCTTCTTATTGTTGTTGTTATTATTGTGTTCTTATTATTGTTGTTGTTGTTATTATTATTATTATTATTATTATTATTATTATTATTATTATTATTATTATTATTATTATTATTATTTTTGTTGTTGTTGTTGTTGTTATTTTTATTGTTGTTGTTCTTGTTATTATTATTGTTATTCTTGTTATTATTATTGTTGTTGTTCTTGTTATTATTATTGTTATTCTTATTATTATTATTGTTGTTCTTATTATTAGTATTATTATTATCATTATCATTATTATTATTATTATTATTATTGTTGTTGTTGTTGTTGTTGTTGTTGTTGTTCTTATTATTATTATTGTTGTTCTTATTATTATTATTATTGTTCTTATTATTATTATTATTGTTGTTGTTGTTGTTGTTCTTATTATTATTATTGTTGTTCTTATTATTATTATTGTTGTTATTATTATTGTTGTTCATGTATTATTTATTGTATTTATATTGATTCGGGTTGTAATAATTTAGTTACTTATGTTAGTTATACTTTCCTAGATATTAATTTTAATTTATTTTAACCTAATTAGATTCCTCTAAAGATAAACCAATTCATGTTAAGTTTACTCTTTAAATGATTTTCTACCTTTACTTATTTATTTGATAAACTTTTACTTTTTTATATATACATCTATATTATTTTCAATGTTTAAGTTTAATCTCTTTTTTTTTCTAACAAAAAAAAAATTTTAAAGTCTTCATTTCATTTTAAATTAATATTTTCAAAAGTTAGTCAAATAATTTTCAAATCGTCGGATAACCGCGCGTTAGCGGCCACTTTGAATGCTTAACACCTTCTCAAAGTGGAAATAAGAACCTCGTACCTTTTTCTCTAAATTTTTAAGACTTAAATCTGTTAGGGTCTTTTAAATTAAGTTTTCTTAATTTCTTTAAAAAATTAAGTGGCGACTCCTTTTTTCTAAAATTGATTTTTTCTCTAAAAAGTTGAAATTAATTTTAAACCGTCTTTTTTTGATATAACAGTGACTAGGATGGTAGTGAAACCGTGTTGTTTAGGGTGGTGAATACTCTAAGGGCGAGAATAAGGAGTATACTTATTAGGCTGGGGCGGCTAAATTGAGGAAGTTAAGAATTATGATATCTCTTATCTTTCTATTCATATATTATACGGTGGGTATCAGATTGAATGATGATGTCTACCAGTATGTATTGTTTGTGCTGATACTACTCTTACAATGACAGTTGGGATAGTCTAGTTGCAGAGTCAGTTATGTTTCATAGGTGAAGACGAAGGCGATCCTTCAACAACTTCTATTTCTCCTTTATCTTGATGGAAGCTGGGTCCTTGACATTGTATTTTATTTTTACTCTTAGAAGCTCTTGCATCTGTTTAGACTAATATCATTGGGGGTTTGTATAATATAGCGAACTGATTCCTAATAGAATTTTTTTTCGAAAGTTGTTAGTTAATTTTTCAAGTTGTCTTCTAGTATCCATGGGGGTGTTAAAGTGTTATGTAATAAATTCTAGAATTTTGATAATTCAATTATGATGTATTTTTGACTCTTAAGGCTATTATTAGTATTTTGTTAAACTTCCGCATGTTATTTCTATAAGGGTTTTCTTATCTAGGTGTTAGAGTAGGTGTCTGCACGGCCCAGTGGATTGGGTCGTGACAGTCATCTGGTAATTGGAATTGGTGTAATTATTAAGATAGTAATTATCAACCTAGTAATTACACAACCTAGTAATTACAATGAGTTGTTTGTTTGCTACAATGTAATTATAGTGTATTACAAGTGTGTTGTTTGGTTGCACAAGTGTAATTATAGGGTTATATTAAATTTTAAAAATATAAGTTAATTATCTAAACTTAAAATTTATATTAGACAAATAAGAGCATTTATAAATGATATTAAATTAAATATTTAAGATATATATAGTCTTTTAAAAATATATTAATTAATAAACATACATTCTTAATAATATAATAAAAATAATTTATTTATATTTTTTAAATTGGTATATTTAAATCAAGTTATTATAAGTATTAAAAATACGGAATTTCTTTGAACATTATGAAATGTATATTTGACAAAAATACTAATCTTATAAATATAATGTCATAAAAGTATTAAAATATTTGATAAAAAGATGATCTATCAAGTCTAACTAAAAAATAAATGGCTTGCAAAGTGAAATATCAAGTCAATAATACTAAAATAAATAAAACTGAAAATATAACATAAGTTCTAAATTTTAAAATAATTTTTTTAACATTTTAATACTTTTATGTCAAATTTCAAAGTTCACAATATGATACAAAAGAAATTAAAAACATAAGTCTACAACTTTATTCAACAATGACTTCTACTTTAATTTAAAAATTAGAATACTAACAAAACTATGCTAATGAAAAAAAAATAAACACCAAATTAAAAAAAAAAAGTAATATGAAAATTGCATGGAATCACATGAAGTAAATGTTGAGAATGAAAAAGAAATGAAATATAAATAATATAAAACAAAAATATATTTTTAGAAAATATTAGAACAATAAAAATAATAAGAATTTAAAAATAGTAAAAGGGAAGCCCGGTGCAGTTAAGCTCCCGCTATGCGCAGGATCCAGGGAAGAACCCGAAGAATTTTTTAAAAAATAAGAAAATAATAATAATAATAATAATAATATATATATATATATATATATATATTTCTTTATTTATTAAGAATTTAAAAATAGTAATAAGAAATAAATTCAAACAAAAGAAATATAAATAGAAATATAAGGAAGAAATTAAAAAGTAATCAACTTGTAATTACACCATGTAATTACAGCAATTCATAGCATAGTGTAATTACCCCCTGCCAATTACACTCAATTACTTGTTAATCAAGTAATTACATGTCCAACCAAACATGTCCAACAATATAATTACACCCAACTACACCAAATCCAATTATCAGGGTGACTTTCTTGTAAGGACATGTCCCCGTCGTTCTGGATAGGCCAATGGGGAAGGATTTTGGGCCAGAAAACTACAGATAATAACTTTGAAAATTTTTAGCCTAGGACAGACTTGGACAAATTCTGAGTCAAGTGAGGTCTAGGGTGACCTTGTGAATAGTGGAGGATTGAATCTCTAATTTGATTGGGTAAGCTGATATCCAAGACAATACAGAGCATTTACGGCTTCGCGAAATCGCATTTGGGTGAGTAAAACTCTCGAAATTAAACTTGGCGTGAAAGGTATAATTTAATACATCTTTGGAAAGGGGTGTGTTGTGAAATGGGGGCTTGGAGCTCAAACTCCGAGCTTACTATTTCTGCATATTCCAACAGAACGGGATTAATCCTGCCTGAGCGGGATCGTCAAAGCAGAATAGTTGCGACTTAAGTTGGGAAAAATCTCAGAAACGGTCTATTTCTGCAAAAAAAAGTTCCTAGAATAATAAGAGGCGACCTAGGGCGATTTTCATCATTTTTTCATGAATTTTCTCGCTTAAGGTAAGGATTTTACTCCCTAAACTCATCCTTCGATTCCTAAGGCTTATAAACTAGGATGGGTGATCATTGTGGGAGGGTTTTGGCCGTGGATAAGGGTGGAAAATAGCCCTAGAGTGGAATTAGGATCATGAGTTTGGCCTATGATGAGAATTATGTTATTTTTCATGATGGTTAGGCTATTTTGTTGATCCTTTATACGTATTTACTAATTTAGACCAAGAGCAAGTGGAACGAACCCGAAAAGAAAAAGGTCTTGCACTTTAAGGTTGTTGAAACTGGAATTCGAGGTAGGTGATGGTTTTATTTCCCGTATGTATTTCATGTACTTGTTAAATTGTTTCATAATAGACATATGTGTATGTGAATCGGAACACATGTTAGATTTTTTGTGAAATGAACGTTTGTTGGCCTGCTTTGTGATGAACTTGTTCTTGGTGAAATAATTGACTATGATTGTGAAATTGTGATTGCTTGTATGTTTGGATTGGGTGTCACGTACTGACACAAATTTTGGATCGGATGTCACGTTCCGACACAAGTTAAGTATTTACAGGTCCCCTGAGTGGACCCTTACTTGAAGTTGTATGGTATTGAGGTTATGAACTATGATCTTGCTGAGTATTGTTGAGGTGATATGAGTTATCTATTCTATATATATGTATTTATTGTGTTAAGTTTACTTGTCCATGATCAGCTTACTAGCTAACCGCGTGATCCTACCAGTACACTGTTGATTTTGTGTACTGATACTATACTTGCTGTCTTTGTTGAGTACAGAGCATATTCAGCCGGTTGCGGAGAAACCTCACCTAAAGAAGTAGTGGTGTTCGAGTTTAAGGGTGAGCTGTTCTTTCAGGCTGCCGTGAACTCTATTTTTGATTCTATCTTGCAATTGTTGTTAGTTGGGCTGTAAGAATGGTTCTCCCAATAGAGGATTAGAGTGGGTGCCAGTCACGACGGGTCGGGATCGTGACATTTTCAAACAAGCCCTAAAAATTCTTATATAGTCCTATAACTATCTAAAATATTTTGTTAATCCAAAAGACCTTTTAAACCGATATGTGCTAGATTAATCACGAAATTGTACGTTGAGGAAATGGAGATATTTTGTACGAGGAAGGGACTGGATCCAAAACGCTCCACGATTCATATACTATTTTTTGTGTTTTTGTGAATGTGATGCCAAATTAATTTCTAATTTGTGGGGTAACAAAATTGAGAATCATTATTTAGTGTCATATGTGATAACACTCATGTCCTATAGTCAGACAAAAAAACTGCTGATGCAATTTGCTAAATTTGTACATTGTATTAAATATTAAATAGTGATGGAGCCAAAAGTTTGTTTATGAGTTCGTATATCAACAACTTCGAATTAAATATTAAATAGTGATGGACCCAAAAGTTTGATTATGAGTTCGTATATCAACAACTTCGAATTAATATAATATAATAATATTCTACATAATTCATAATTAAATATTTAGAAGAATTCTTCCGTTTCTTAATAAAAAAAATTTCATATTCATGACTTGAACTTGAGATTCCTGATTAAGAATAAAATAATTTCACCACTGCACTATAACTCAATGTATCACTATTTCAATTCCGCACCATAATGTAATATTATATTTTTATTTTTTAAAATAAAAAAGATGCAAACAAAAGAGTGCCACAAAAGGCGGTAAGGTATAGAAACAAAAGAGTTTCCCTTTAATATTCGTAAAAATAATTAGGTTATATATTATTAATCAACGGATAGATTCATTTGTTTTTTCCTTAATGAAAGAAAAAGAAAAGGACATGTGAAAATATGAAAAAGACATTAATAAAGTTTCATTTATTATTTGAAGTGACTTGTGGCCCAAGTGAAACGGAAGGACGTCAATTTCAAAATACAACTTCAACTCATGTCACAATTTGATCCGTTAAATTTTTTTAGTAAATTTTATTTTATTTCTTAAATTATAATTTGTCTAATTGAATGTATAATAAAATATTATTATTAAATACTCTCAACTCATTTATAATTCTAATAGGTTTGACATGGTTGAAACTTACAAGTTTCACCATATTCAATAAGATGACTAAGAGTCCGTTTGGATTGAGTTATAAGTTGTTTTCAGCTTTTTTGAGTATTTAGTTGGTCAATTTTAAAAAAAAAATTGTTTAAATTAGCCTCAATAAATAATTGAGTTTGTTTGGATTGACTTATTTTGAGCAGTTTATAAGTTGAAAATAGCTTATAAGTCAAAAAAATAAGTTGGCCTGCACCTACTTAATTTTTTTTAACTTATAAGTTATTTAAAATAAGTCAATCCAAATATGTTCTAAATAACTAAAATGGCATAGATATTTTCTAAACTATGATAAAAAAAATTCAGTTATATAATTAATCTCAGGAGAGAACATATCCTATTATTCCTAGGCTATTTGGAGGTAAAATAAATACAACTCAAAAATATCACAATTAGCTTTGTGTCTAGCAGTGAAATACATGCGTGCTTGATATGGTGTATTTCATCCATTACACCATAATTTTAACAAGAAATCACAGAAAATTCTTGGATAAAATATCACAAATTTCTCTACAAGCTATGAGATTTAAGTAAACAAGTATTTTTTCTATAAGTTCTAAAGATCAAAACGAAGATTCAAATTAAGTTTTAGAATCTTGAATTCAAGTACAAGATCACTATATTCAAGATCAAATTTAAAGTCCTTTAATTCAAATTCATATTAAGATCAAGTTCAACATAGACTCAAGATCAAACTCAAAGCCCCGTTGAATTTATTTTAGAAAGGAATAATCAGATTTTTCGTCATGAATATTACAATATTTTTGTCTTGATTATTTTCTGAACGTGAATTTTATTAAGTGCACAACTATTTGATGGTGTTAATTATTGAAACTCAAAACTTTCCTCATCAGATAAACGTTTCTTAATTCGATGTTATCTATCAAATTAGCAGTGATGCTGAAAAACTAATTTATGCTATTTGATATAGTTTATTCGAAGTTTAGATATATTTAATATACTAATTGCAGGATCGTGCTAAGCTCGGGCCTAAATTCAAAATATTAAAATAGTATATAAATTTTATCAAATAAGTATAATATTGTCACATTTGTTTACTATATAATTAATTTAATATAATTGCAGGTTACATATCTGGCTAAAAAGATAATTATTAAATTTTCTTCATCATATAATTGGATAATTCTTAAAGAAAAAACTATTTAGAAAATTCTCTTTTTGGTTTGATAATGAATAGAGTTCCGAATCATTTTCGTTTTTGTTTTTGTAATGAATTAATTGGTCTTTTTCATATGAATTCCATTTGGTTAAGTTTCTATTTTTATTTTGAGCCATACAACTTTGATTAATCCTAGTTCGCCATTTTTTTTGGCATTAATCTAGACCATTTTCGTTTTTGTTTTTGTAATGAATTAATTGTCTTTTTCATATGAATTCCATTTGGTTAAGTTTCTATTTTTATTTTTGAGCCATACAACTTTGATTAACCCTAGTTCGCCATTTTTTTGGCATTAATCTAGACCATTTTCGATTTTGTTTTTGTAATGAATTAATTGGTCTTTTTCATATGAATTCCATTTGGTTAAGTTTCTATTTTTATTTTGAGCCATACAACTTTGATTAACCTTAGTTCGCCATTTTTTTGGCATTAATCTAGACCATCTAATCTGAGAGAAATCGTATTGATAATGCCGTCTTAATCAGTTTTTCCATTGATTGATTCTATAACTCTGAAGTTTCTTATGTTTTAATTCCGAATGAAATATTCCTAGTGTTCTAAAATAGTCCTTTATTTTAGTCTAAAGGAAACAAGAAGTTGTGTTATATTGAAGAACAGATCTAAATTTAGACAAATTAAGAACTTGGGTTTGTGATAATTTGTAAAATACATATGCTTGTGACAAGTACGATAAATCACAAAAAATATGTGAATTTTTATTACTAATATTATAAAGTGACTTTTTTAGAGTCGAAATAAATATAAAGTGAATTTTATTATTATTATTATTAATTTTTTCTTGATTTATTTCATTATTGGAAATGGATTTCTCAATCAATTTGTTTGTTGATTCAAGAAAGAGTTGTGTAGTAATTCTAGGAATATTAATGATAGATAAAAATAGATCGATGTATAATCTTTGAATGAATAATTTTAGAAAATAATGGAATTTCCATATTACTCGAGTATTTCTGCTTTTTAATATTTGAAAAAAAAAATTTGGCGATTCGAATTTTTTAATATTATTTGTTTTATTAGGTCTAATGTCTATTTCTGGAGTTACTTTCTTTTTTTCTTTTGTAATTCTTTCTATTTCATTTTTTATTGTACTTGTTCTATTAGTCAAATCCTTCATTTTTGTTTCTATTAGTGAAGAATTTGGCCAATTTTCAGATTGGATTTGACTAAATGTTTCGTTAATTATTTGATTACTAATTAGATAATCTTTTTCTTTTTTCGTTTCATTCGATTCAGATATTTCTTTGAATCTAACTAATACAATTGCATTTACCCTTGAAAGTTCTTTTTTTATTTTTTTGAGAAATCCAATACTTTTGATAAGCCATTTTTTGGTTTCTTTTGAAACTCTTATAAATAATTTTGTTTTTTCTTTTACAATTTTTAGAGTTCTAAAATATTTCTTTTTTAATTTTCCAATCTTTTTTTCGAGTTCCTTAAAAATGGGCTCAAAAAAGGAAGGGCGCTTTCGGGGAGAACCAAAGGGAAGTTCAGCTTCCATTCCCCAAACTGTTAAAAAATAAAAATCATCTTTTTATTTTTTCTTTCTCATTAGCTCTCCGTGGGAGAGGTACAATTTAGATATATGCCAAGGTTTCAAACAAAAAGGAAATAAAATTTTGATCTGAATCCTGTCTCTCAACCAATTTTTGGGAAATTCTATTTCTGATAATTCAACACCATTATAAGTACATTTAATCTGCATTTCTCTATTCCATTCCTGTAAATCTTCAGACCATTCAAGAAGTTGCAAGAATAACATACACCCGATATTTTTGGCTATTATAAATGAAGGTAATAGAATATATTTTCAAAGAATTGATTGAGTTATTAACATGTAGCTTCTTATTATTTGCGCAAAAGAAATGCTATCCCAGGCTTCTGCGATCGTTATTCGTGCTTTTTCCTTTCTTTTGTTCTCCTCTTTTTTGTCTTTTTCTTTTTGCTCTTCTCTTTTTGTTTGTTCTTCTCTAGACTCTAGAATCTTGAATTCTCCCTCTTTACCTGCCCAATTTCGAAAAAGTGGTTTAATCAGTTTAGAGATATCAAAAGAAAAAAGACTGAGGGGGGTTATTCTGTCGAGAAAAAAGGGGGAATGCATATTTGCTTGAAAGAGTTTAGAAATAAATGTTTTGCACCTTTGAGCACGCATAGAACCTTTAATTAGACCTCGCCGAAAATCTGATTGTTGCGAATAGCTTATTAAAGCCACTTTCTCCTCAGAATCGTTAGTGGCGTTGTTGTCAGTAAAAATAACTACACATTTGGCTTTTCTTGAACGAAGTTGATGATCCATTGATGCGCGATCTTGAAATTCACCCATTTATTGGTCCAATTCGGTGATTAATTTATATGACCACCGAGGTACTTTTTTACTTATTTCATTTATTCCAATCGATTTTTTTCCTGATTTTATCTCATTAGGATCAATTGCATTGAATACAAATTTTACAAATTTCGTTCTTTTTTCTGAATTCGCTCTTCCCTGTTCTTGGTCTGAAAATAAAGAAAGGCCTTCCAAATTTAAACTCAATTTTGGTTCGTTACCAAATTCATTGATTAAAGTCAAGAACTCGTTAATTTCTGTTGATAATGGTTTTTTATCAACCTTATACGCTTTTTGTTCAAATTCTTGGTACTCAAATTCTTGGTAATCAGTATTCGGAAGAAAGATAGTATGAATCCTATTTAGTCTAACTCTCTCTTTCCAATTTTTTAGCAAAGTATTGTTTATGATTGAAGATGAAACATCTTTTTTGATTGTTCCTCGATATGGTCCATTTAACAAAGGATCATATATTTTAGGCACGTATTCTTCTTTAGTATCATCATTACACAATCTCGTCCTTATTTCGAGTATATTCAGAGAAAGAGATTCCTTGTCTAGAATTTCAAGTCGATTTAAAAATTCCTTATTAAGATTATTACTTTTTTCTTTGTTGATAGAAACCCACTGATTGTCCAGTTCATTAGGGAGCATTTTTTGGAGTGACAAAAGGGGTATCTTTCTTTTTATCATTTTCCAAGAAGTTGATAAACTTGGCGGGTATGTAAAAGATATTCTTTATTTTCCATCACTTTTACATGTGTCAAAAAAATATTATCACATTTCATTTCTTACGGCCTGCTCAAATCAATTATTTTTTATGTAACGAAATGGTCGATTCCATCGATTATAATCGAAAAGAAGACTCACAAGAGCTTTTTGAAATCAGAAGAGGTCTTGATTTTCATTTTTTTATCAAGCAGTTGCAATTTCCAATTTTCTAGATTCTCCGTGTTATTATTATTCAGATAAGAATCATGATAATCATAAATTGGACGATTATTAGTATTAATATTGTTATAGCCTGTCTCTGTAAGGTGAGAGTGGAATTTATCCTTTATTTTGTCCTTTCCATTCACTCAGATTTCTTTCGTTTCATGATTTTGTCTGGATCCCACCCTTCTTCCGAAAAAAGGAAAGGAGAAGGATAAGGATCTTCTTCAGTGGATCCCTCTTGTTCCTATTTAGTCCCCTTCATTTCGGAAGCAGTTTCTATTTCTACATCTTTTTCTTCCTCACTTTCCACCCTTTCTTCTATTTTTGAGTCTTCTTTCAGTTTCTTAGTAAGAATAGGTGAGGATGTTCTGCCTAAATAGTAGACACGGGTAATAAATAAGAGAATACTAAAGATCCGAGCCATAGAATTTCTCAATTCTAATACAAGGTACTTATTAGATCGAATGTACTTATTCGATCTAATAGAATGATTTTGCCGTATCCAGACTAATACCAATCCAAGCCATTTCATGAATAAAATGTGACCAATTAACCAACCAACAAAACCACTTGCTACAAATAAGATCTTGTTGTTGCATCGAAAGAGATAAATGTTGACTAATCTGGCTAACATTGAACTTGGTAAAATAAAATGGTTGAATAATTGAAAAATGAGATTATTCAGGAATACACATTGAATGTTGAGATTACACATTGAATTTCTGATAGTAGATCCATAATCAAAAAAGTGTTTGTGATTGTTCCAGAAGAAATGAAACAAAAGATATGGTAGAGCTAAGACATTTATTGTATGAGGTCCACCCAATGCTAGATGCAGAGGCGTATAATAGATTGATATGAACATCATGAGCTGTCCCGTAATAAAATCAGTTGTTGTTGATACCTTCTTCTCGGTTCTTTCTTCCATAACCAGAGCTTGGAGAAGAAAGAGATAAGAGGGCCCTATGGAGAATGTGGTCATAAATCCATAATAGAGTCCGACCACAACGATCGAATTGATTATCTTCATGCATAAGGATACTAGATTACCTAGTAGAAAAGATTGAAAAATCATCACAAACCTCCATTATTTCCTTTCTATTGCAATTTCTGGATTATTATATGATAATTTTTGAACTTTTCATATATAGAAAAGAAATAGAAAAAGATAGACTAGAAACGACATTTGTTATGTCAATGACACCAAAGGGATATTAAATGAATGAAATTGGGATATGGATGGAATATAATGAAATAGAGCCACTTTGAGGTTCCCTCTGAAATGAGGCATGTAAGGGAGCCACTACGAAGAAGTTTCGGGAGTTACGAAGGAAGCTTCGAGCTCATATTGGTCATGGGTTGGGAACGGGAATTGAACTCTATGAGATCGAATCTCCTGTTGTTCCTCAGTAGCTCAGTGGTAGAGCGGTCGACTGTTAACTGATTGGTCGTAGGTTCGAATCCTACTTAGGGAGATTTGATTGATTCTGAATTCTTTAATTCAGAATAAAGGGGCTCGCTTTGCCCGTTAAGAGTAGGTAACCCATTTCCTGTCTTTGTTTCTATTGCATTCTATCTTATCGTATCACATTCTGTTCTGCGAGATTAGAAAATCACCATCAATACCTCGGTCTAGGTCCGAGATAATCCTTTGTTCCATAGCCCTGGGGCTATTTACAACTAGCCAATTAAGAAGTCTCAGATGTACTATCACTGCATCTTTGATGCAGTCATCGATTCTCCCGAGAAGTCACAATTGCCGCGAGCAATGATATTAATGACCAAAAGGGATGGTAGTAATTCGATATTTTATAAATTAAAATAATAAAGTATCATAATTATAACTCGTCAAAGATAATAAATTAGAAAATATTTTTGTACATTCGAATTATAACATGATCATTGCTAGTCACTTTTAATTTTCACATCATTGGTAGTTGAATTAGCACCGTCTTCAATTCAACAAGAACATCAATGGAAAACATAAGAGTGTCCCTCAAAATGTACCCTAGGCTATATTGAAGACTTTAGTATCGAAAAATTCCAAATATCATGACACACTTAATTAATTGCTTAAATTCATTGAAAGTGATGTCATTAATAAATCATGATTCATGGGATCTCAAATTATGAATTATTTGCATATCGGTTTGTAATTATACATCTCTATCGATTCGAGTATTAATAATAGTCGGATAAAAAAAGTTTAATCTTGCAACAAATTGTGCTTAAGAAAATAGAAGAAGGTGTTACAATCGGTAGATAACTTCTCCATTTTAAATTATTTATCGTATATATTTTTCTTTTGCATATTCTTTCAGTAAACATTAATTAAAAGAGATTTTGCATTATTTTATTCTTAGCTACGTATGTCAAGATATTATCTATCGTGATTTTAAAAATAGTTATCTCATATTTATTGTTATTTTAAAAGTTAATTAAAATAATTTAATTATTTTTACATTTTATTCTTTGTAGTAATTATTCTTGAAAATTAAATGTGAGTGTAAAATAGATTTGTTAGCAGCAGATAAGAATATAATGCATGTTCATCTTACATGCTTGGATCAGATCTTTTTGTTTGGGGAAACAAAAATCAAATTTAAAGGTTTGGCAGAATATATTTTTTTAAAAATAATAATCATTTCATTCTATATTCATTCTTATTGTTTTGAGCCCAATTGAAAATCTTATTATTATTTAGAGCACCAACATAAATGCATGAAAAAATTACTTGATTGAGTACTTTTTAAAAATTAATTATTGATTTTAGTAATATTTTTTATTTATTAACGTTTATAGCAATACATAGCAATATTATGATAAATCTACACTTGTATTAAAAGTGAATTATGCATACAATATAAATGTATTATAAGTGTTTTAAAATAGATATTATATTTGTGTAGTAAGAAACTGACATAATGTATTATAATTCTATTAAAGTATGTGATAAATGTATTATCCATCTATAAAACGTGTATTATATATGTTTTATAAATAGTTCCCTACAATATATATTAAAACTGTATTATAAATGTATTATAAGTGTTCAGTGAATTTTTTTTATTGCTATAGATGATAAATATTTTCTTAATATTATATATTTATTTTAACTAAAATAAATTGGGCCCAACCCAACACGATGAATCAAGCCTTGAGAAATGGCATAGCATGGCCACTTTATACCCTTCTATTTAAAGTTTAGCCAATATTTTTGTCTCTATTTTGTGTTGATCTTTAATTTATTTTCTTCATAACAAATAATTTTTTCATTTTCATATCATAATATTTCAAAAGTTATATTCATGCATGACTTCAATTTCTCAATGGGATCGGGTCAATCCATGTCCGATAATTATCCAGACCGGTCATATATATATACACGCGCGCGTGTATAAAGGGAGAGACCATGGGGAGCATTGTGCGAAGAAATTATGTGTATTAATTTGTCAGGCTAGAGCATATATAAAATTGAGTGCGGAATCAAAAGGGCTAATTTTTTCTACAAAAATGCATAAAGGGTCACATTCCTTTTGAAGTAACCAAAAGGAACAAAATGCTGATACAGCAGCGATTTTGGTAAAAATAATTTAACAGAGTTAATTTTTTTTAAACATCGCTGCAAGTGCAGGTCCAGTAAGCAAATTTTATGCCCGTCCTAATTAAATAGGATGGGATTAGTTATATAATTTATTACCATTTATGTTTCCGCTGTAGACTCATCTAATATTAATATTCTCTCTGTCTAAATTAATGTGGCAAGATTAAACTTTTGATATTCAAATTTTTAAATTTTCAACATGAATTTGGACATAAAAATTATATGTTTTCTTGAAAAATAATCTATAAGTATTATAATTACAAGAATTACTAAGCTAAAATATTTAAAATTCATATAAGAAAATTGATTTAACTTCCAAAATTCTGACAGTGTCGTATAACTTAAAACGTGGAGAATATTATACGACAAAAAATTAAAAATGCTCTTAAACTTTGTAAAACGAACAAAAATGTTTCAGTTGATACTTGATAGTTTGATATAAAATGCCCTTGCAATTTAATAACTTGGTCCAAAAATGCCCTTCATACTTAATGAACCAAAATGTCCTTTCTAAATAAATATATTATTTCTTTTCTTTTTAAGCACATTTTTTTCTAATGATAATTTTTTTAATGAGAAAATATACATCCTACTTCAATTCGTGAAAAATATTTTAAAATAAAAAAAGTTTCTATTTTATTAAAAAATTTAATCGTTATCTAAATGAAAATTAAAGGCGGAGTTACTATATAAACATATATTATCAGTTAAAAAGGTACCTAGGGTTATTCTATTTTTAATTGTTGAGATTAAGAAGAAACATAAGTTCTTACTTTTTTATTAGTTAAAAGTGATTTTAAAAGAAAAAAACAAAAATAAGATTCTTTATAAATAATATTTTTATCGGAATGTCCTCATAGTAACTCCATTATTGATTTTCATTTATCTAACGACAAAACAATTCTAATAAAATAAAAAAATATATTTTTAATTTCTTAATATTTTTCATAAATTGAAATAGGATAAATATTTCTAATTAAAAAAATTATCATTAAGAAAAAATATATTTAAGAAAAATAATAATATATTTATTTAGAAAAGGCAACTTCATCTCTATAGTTAAAGTCGCTGCACTATAAATTTTTTTTGTTAAAATCGCTGTCAGTGCAGGGATATATATTTTAAACAAGAAGGTTTGGTCAAAAATTGATGCAGTTGCAGCGATGAATAAAAAAAAATGTTGTAAAATCGCTGCACTTGTAGCGATGTTTCAAAAAAAATTAACTCCGTTAATTTTTTTTTTATCAAAATCGTTGTTGTGTCAATGTTTTATCCCTTTTGATTATTTTAAAAGAGAAATGACTCTTTATGCATTTTTGTAGAAAAAAATATCCCTTTTGATTCGGAACTCATATAAAATTAGCTCAAACACTTACAATAATTTCAGATTCTATAGAGTAATTAATGATCGATGGTAATTTGGAGCAAATTACTCCTTGGAGAGGCTACGAGAGATTATGTAATAATTAAGATACTAACTGTGATAGTCTAGTTGGGTTTGCACTGATTCACTTGGTAGTTAATGAAAGTTTATTAGGTACCAAAAAAAAAAAAAGGGTGAGTGTTGAAACATCTAATTCTAACTTAAGATAAAATACCTTGATAAAAATATAATAAAGACTCCTTAAATGTATGCATTGGAAATGTTGATAGTGTGTATATATATACATTTTTCTAACTAAGAACTGGTAAATTTTGAAACATTAATTTTAACATAAGATAAAATATCATAATAAAATTGAGATATAATAACCCAAATAATATTCACAGTTACTATTTTTGTGTTAGGGAAAAGTGTAAAAAAACATAACAACTATTTGAAATAGGTCAATTTACATTACATTTTAGCATAAAAATGCCCTAGTTATTAGTCAACTAATGCCCTCCAATTAACCAAATAGCCCCAAAATACCTTTTTTACTTACAATTACTTCAAAATAAGAGAAACTGATCACTTTTTTTTCCTTGAACTTATCGAAATGGGAAAATTTTACCCTCCACTTAAAATCTAGACAAGTGTTATTACTTTAACTATTTTAAATAATAATTTTATACAATGACACCCAATTTTATGTAATATAAAGTTTAATTATCAACATAAATTTATCAATTAAAAAATTATTCTTTTGGTTTCTTACAAAAGTAATATAGCCTCGAGTGAAATCAAGGATGACTTAAAGCTATAATAAGAATATCATGATTACATTCACCATTTATCCTATTTTGAGATGGGGATTCTTAGTTCTCTTATTTTCAGGAACATATTTTAGAGCTCAAACACTGATCACTATGAGATTTGAGCATAAAAGTTGGAGTTCTTGAAATCTGTTGAAGAATTTGTTCATTGAATTCAAGAATTGGTGTGATTTGGGGGTAGGTGAAAATGGATGTTTGGACTTTGGATTGAATGCCACGTAAATTGGGATAGAGGGTACCTTTTGAATTATTATTTTTAATTGAAAAATAGTTTTCTTTTTACATCCTATAATTTATTTTTTAATTATTATACTAGATCCAAATATCACATGTTTTCTTTTAATTAATCATGCCATATCATCCGTGACACACGTAATTTTAGTTGATTGTCAAAAAAATAAAATATTTAATAACACAAATTTTAAGTCGTGTATCATAAGTTAAAAGCCGTGAACCTCTAGTGGGCTGCCGACAGATTTCACATATATCTAATGCTTACATTAGTAGTTGTACATGCATTAAAAAATTATACCAAACAAGATATTAATAATATACAAATCAAATGTAGGTATTATTTTTTCTAATGCATCCTACCAATTGATCTCGTAGAGTTAGTAAAGTGATAATGTTGGTTTTGATGATTTAACAAACTAAGGGAACAGGTAGAGGACCTGATGTGACACCCCGGAAATTTTTTCGCAAAGACTCGAACATTTCTTCACGTGTGGGTAGACTCGGACTGGAGGACTTGTAATTCTACACATGAGTTAGAATTAATTCCTAAGTATTTGAAGTGTGTTAGATGTGTTTAGGGGTCATAAGGGATCTCTAACACCAAGTGGAGTCCAAAGAACTCCAATCGATTAAGTTTTCGGACGAGTTAGTATAAGGGTCAACTTCAAATGACCATATCTCCTAGGTTATACAGAACTGGGTGGCCCACGACCTACCAAATTAAAGGTATTTGAGTCTTCTTTCAAACGCCACCAAGATTGCAATTTTTGGAGTTCGGAGTCAAAAGTTATGGCCATTTTACTACAGACTAGTACTGCAGGAATTTCAGGCTTGGGCGAAATTTAGGCTTGGCGCCCCACGCCACAATAGCGCCAGAAAACAGCCTCAGTAGTTTGGGTCTTGGCGCGATGCGCCACTATTAGATGTGCAGGGTTTTAAGCCTATTTTGGCTTGGCGCTACAGTGGCGCGACGCGCCACTATAGCGCCGACAAGGTTTTTGTCCATTTTTTCAGATTTTTGAAGAGGGGCAACTTGGAATTTTCCCTAATTATATATACCCTATCTTTGAACGTTTTGGGACCATTTTTCAGTCCTCCCTCTCTCTAAAAAGCCCTAAAATTTTCCCTCTCTTCTTCTTCTTCTTCTTCTTCTCCAAATCCTTCTCCAACAAAGAGTGTCTTCAAGAGCTTCAAGAATTCAAGCCTTCCATTGAAGACCTAACATCAAGGTTTCTTCAAAGTCTTCAAACAAGGTATGTAAGGCTAACCTAAAATATGGATTGAGTTCTTTCATATGTCCATAGATGTGTTGGATAGGAGTTGTGAAAGAGTTGAACCTTCTAAGAAGGTTTTCTTGAAAGTTTTCCTAAACTATAGAATGTTTTTAGATACTATTGGTTGGTTGATGATTTTAATAACTTGAGTTACTAAATAGTTATCTTTCATATTATTGACTACAAATGTATCATTGTATATAGATTTATAAATGTTGATGATATTCTTGAGTTGAGTTTTGTTGAGAGTATGGATTCATGTTTCATTCACATGAACCCAAGATGAGATTTATTTGGTCATAATTTGTCTTGAGTTGAGATGGATGGTTTTGTGTATATGTGTATTGATTGGAATGAAAAGAATGAATTGGATAGTTAAGAATGTCCTTTTGCTTCCATAAATTGAACATAGGACTAAAATAAGGATTTTGGAGTAGATGTTTGACGATTGATGTGATGATGATATTTAACAATGATGTGATGATAATGTTTGATGATGATGATATGATGATGATGTTTGATGACGATGTGAATAATGGTATTTGACGATGATGTGAATGGAGATGTTATGTTGATGAGCATGTTGTGTGATGAAGTGGATTGGAGTCTAATGCGATTTTGTGGTATGTGATGTGCATAATTTGAGTTGATTGGAGTCTTCGGAATATTTTGAAAATAAATGATCTTTTGAGGAGGAGATTTAAATAAATTATTTGTGAACTTTTTTGCATAAACTATTTACACACTATTTTGAGTCTAAAGAATTATTAGTTTCATCTATGATTTAAAAAAAGTTTAAGCATGAGTTGAGTTTGAAAAGTCTTTTAATTATTTTGAACATGAGTATTTTGAGTATAAATGAGTTGAACATTTTTACATAAAAATGTCTATTTTGAGGTAGAGTTGAGGAGTTGGAATTATATTTTAAATGCATATAATATTTTCTACATCCATTGAGTTGAGATGGTATCAATTTAAAGAGAAGAGTTTGATGATTTGAGATGAGTCGATTTGAAAGAAGGTCCAATGAGGCCAGATTTGATTTGAGTTTTGAAAAGAGTCCAATGAGACTAAATGAGTTGATTTGAAAGAGTCCAATGAGACTAAATGAGTATTTTGAGTATTTTACTCACTTGATAGATATGAACATATTGAGTCTTGGGAGGAGTATCGAGTACCAAATTGGGTAAGAGTATAGTCCATACTCGAACCAATAAACTACGTTGCCAAATATATGAGGGGATGGAACCGTTAAAGTCGGATGCTTCCCATTTTATTGTCCTGACATTATAGGACTTGGTTGGATTGGATCCATAATTGGTTGATTCGTTCATACCCTGGCAAGGTATGAACGAACGTGGCAACAACGTCGGCTTATTGTACTATCACTCGCTTATATGGTGATGGTTGTCGGTTAGAGAAACTCCCAATTGAATGGATTGTTCTTGATATGATTGGTTTGAATGTGATTGTAGATGATTGAGTTGAATTGTAAAATATTGCATAATTTAATTTGCATAGTTATTGAGTTGAGTCCTTTGAGTTGATTGTTGAGTTGATTGTTGAGTTGATTTTATATGATTGGATTAGGTGATGTGTGATGGATTGGATTATATGATATGTGATTGGATAGTGTACGATGGAAAGGTATATGATTGGATCGGATCGGATCGTATATGACCGGATTGAACCAATTGTATACGATTGGATTGAATCGGATGGTATACGATTTGATTGAACTGTATTGTGTATGATTGTATTGGATTGTATGATGTGTGTTTGGTCTTTGTCTAAAAATGTATTCTTACTTTAGACTTATGACGCCTTATTTGAGTCTCTCTTATCTTTCTGATTTGGAGATATTTGAACCAACGTTATTCTTCCTTGAGGTATGTTTCATTCTGCCATATTACATACTTGTACATTCCATGTACTAACGTCCATTTGGACCTGCATCATTTCATGATGCAGAGATAGGTTTAAGAGATCGTCAATAGAAGCACCATTGAGGATCTATACACACTCAGCGTATTGGTGAGTCCTTCCCTACATCCGAAGGACACCGCTTATATCATTCTTGCATCGAGTTAGCCCTTTTCATTTGAACTGAGGTAGCCATGAACATGTCATTGTCACTAATTAGATAGTAGAGATAGAGGCTTCATAGACTAGATAGTGAAGGGTCGATTGAGTATTTCTTTTCTTATATTATTCTTGTTAAACTATTTTTAATGACAAATATTAGAGTTGATTTGTTGGCCCATGGCCTTTATTCTTTGAGTTAGATCGATGTTTTGAGTTTCCCACCGAATATTCTCTTTATTTTTTTTGTCTTCCGCTGATTGAATGAATGAACGGATGTGTGATCAGGCTATGTGGTTCGCTTGGGAGCCAGAAATGGTTTCTGAGTGCCGGTTACGTCTAGGCTACCCTCCCGGGGCGTGACACCTGATCCCTTTGAGGACTCTGAGTTGATAGTGACAGCAAATAATATTACAAAATAGATCTTGCCAAATCTGCAGGTGTGGTGTGCGTGAACGAATTTATTTGCAGAGGAACAGTTGTCTATCTAATAGAAATCGTCCAACACAATGTATTTTGTTTATATATACTTTCTTTACAATATTCTCTCTTTGGCTTTTAGGAATTATTGAAAAGAAAAATCTTGAAGCTCTTATTCTCTGAAAATCAGCTCTCGAATAAGAAGGATCTGGTAGAGTTATCAGTCTTTTATTTTTCTCTTAGAGTATTAATTTCGTGGTCTTAATCTTTGTAAGATCTATTCTTAATCTATAAAGGATTTAGATCTGTTCTTTGGTTGTACATTTATCTTGTCAAAATAACTAGAGTTAGTTATGAAAATTACTTGAGGTCTGCTAGGGATTAGTTGATTTAGCAAATCAATAGAGTTATTGCTTCAGATCTAAGTGTAACAGAGTTGTTAAATAGAGGGAGAAGGGATTGGGAGTGCAGTTCCTAGATTGCAAAAGTTTGTAATCTGAATCTTTGGCTCGTTTGGTTAGTGAAGTTGGAAGTGAAATCATGTGAGACAGGTCGTAGTTTTTCTCCCCTGAGCAAGGAGTTTTCCACGTAAAATCGTGTGTCTGATTTTACGTTTTTATTCTTTAATTTTTTCTGCACTGTTTTCTGATAAAGGACCCGGACTCTTACGTTTTGTGGACACATACATTTTAACATAAAGTAAATTCATTATTATTAATGTAGAAAAATAAATTTTTACATAGTCAAGAAGAGGTACATGATTTCACGTTCAATCGTTAGTGTGATTGATATTTCTTATTTACTTGACTAGTAGAAAGGTATTTTTAAGCTAGTTAACTAATAACAAGGACATTTTTTAGTCAAAAGATACTAAGGATAAAATTAACCTATTCCAAATAATTAAAGATATTTTTAGCCTTTTTTCCTTTGTTTTATTGATCTCTTAAATAATTCCTAGTATTATTGTTGAACAACTCCATGTTTATTAGAAGAAGAAAAGAGAGAAAATACTTTTTAGAACTTTTCAGTTTTCACTGATATCAAATTTTTGGTTTGGTATTAGTGAACTACGTAAAGTTACCATTATTGCCACTACTTTTTACTTGAAAGTTGAACCATTGTAGATCGCATTTTCTAATTCTTGCATGAAAAAAATAAAAATAAAAATCAAAAATCAAAAAAGGACAAGTGAAGTATTAGTGGGATCTTTCTTCTAGAGAGTATTTATCTTTCATATGAACCACCAGATTTTGTATGGAAAGATTTTTTATGTTATATGCCACGTTGAGTAAGATTTGAAATTCTAATAAACGTTTTGAAATTTTCGCCTCAAACTAATATAAATGCAGTTGATATACTTATATATAGTTACAATTTTGGATGAAAAGCAAGTGATTGTACTTGGTCCTCATGTGACAATACCAAATTAAGGAAAAAATCCACCTTCATATCCTTGCTGTATTTTTTCTCAAGGGAAAATTGAATGTTCAGTTCTTTTATACCCTACCATTTTTGTTTACTATGTCAGCAGAAGCATGTGGATAGTTTGGAAGCTGCTTAAAGAAGGGGGGGGGGGGGGATTATGAGCAAAAAATCACTATTTTATGATTGAAATTTTTTACTCAATTATAAGTAGATATTTTAATTGAATTGATGAGGAAAAAATAGTAATATTTTGTACAAAAAATTTAAAAAGTTTCTTAACATTTCAATAAAAATATATTTTTCACCATTTATTTTTTTAATGAGTTGGTTTAATAAAAAAGAAAATAAAAAATATGTTTTATAATATAAATTTGACGCTGATTTGTGGTGAAAAAGAGTGAACATAATTTTTAGGGACAGAACTGCTCGTACGAACGTGGGAGTAATAACTAATATTTTTCTTTCAGTAGTTTAGTAAAAACTAAATCAAAAGGTAAAATCTAAAAGGAAATCTATAGGTCTTATCACTAATCTACACGTGAAAGTGTTCCAATACAAATAAGTTTTTGTTAGGAGCAAGTGGAGCACTACACGTGAAAGTGTTCCATTTCATGAACCCACAGCAAATTGGCAAGTTGCTCAACTTGTCCTCCTCCTATTGCAATAAAAATGGTCATTCTTGGCTATTTTTGAAGCTGTATGGCTATTTTTGAAGATGTAATGATATACACTGATACATCAATTATCTTTTTTCTCTTTTTATTTCGCTATCCCTTTTTTTAATTAATTTATAAAATTAGTTTATTTTATAATATGTTATTAGCACGAGCCTTCATCAAATTGAGCTATATTTTTAGAAGGTAACAAAAAGGGTAAGAATTTTATTTTCTTAAAATGTCTAATATCTCAAAACTTGAATTTGTTGCTCTTGATATTTCTGAAAAAAGCTACTCATCATTGGCACTAGATGCCGAAATACATATAGAATCGATGGATCTGGCAGACACCATCAAAGATGACAATACGACATCTAGTCAAGACCGTGCCAAAACCATGATATTTCTCCGTCACCATCTTGACGAGGGGCTAAAATTACAATATATCACATTAAAAGATACCCTTAAATTGTGGAAAAATTTAAAAGAAAGATACGACCACCTGAAGTTGGTCATGCTTCCATAAGCACGTCATTATTGGCTAAATCTGAGATTAATAGATTTCAAAAATATAACTGAATATAATTCTTCCTTGTTTAGAATTATAGCTCAGTTAAATTTATGCGGAGAAGAAATCAGTAAGCAAGATAAACTTGAAAAAACATATCCCCATTTCCACCCGCAAATATGCTCCTGCAGCAGCAATATCGCGAAAAGGGTTTTAAAAAATATTTTAAATTACTTTCTCACCTTCTGATTGCTGAACGCCACAACGAGTTGTTAATGAAAAATCATGATAGTCGGCCCGTTGGTTCTTTTCCACTCCCAGAAGTGAATCAGACAAATTATAACCAATTAGAAAGAGGTCATGGCCGCAGTCATGGTCATGGTCATGGTCGAAGAAGAAATTATAATCATGATGATCAGCTAGCACCGAGAAAATGATCAGCAGTACAAAAAAAAAAGTGAAAAGCCAGAAGTTTTACCAAAGAAAAATTCAAAAAGCATATGTTATAGATGTGGAGGTGTGGGGCACTGATCACGGACTTGTCGGTCATCAAAATATCTGGTTCAACTATATCAGGCATCCTTGAAGAGGAAAGAAAATAATTCAGAGACAAACTTTATCTCTGAAGATAATATTGAGCCTATGCATCTGGATGTAGCTGATTTCTTTAATTTTTCAGAAGATAATATGAATATTGATAAGCCTAATAATATTTAAATAATTTCCTTTATATTTGTGTGTACTAAATAATATTTTTAGTACATGTAAGTAAATAAAATTTGTGTAATGAGTCATGTATTAATTATAATATTTACTTTATTTTTTTTGAAGAAAAATATGGATATGCCTCACATATTGTTTGGATCAATGATCAATCACGAGGATATTTATGTAATTGATAGTGGAACAACTCATGCTAAATATTTTTCCAACTTGCTTAGAAGAAAAACAAATGTTACTATAATTTCTGGTAATTCAAAAATGATTGAAGACTCCGGAAGAGCTACTATATTTATGCATAAGGGGACAAAGATTGTTATAGAAGATGCACTGTTCTCTTCTAAATTCCCAAAAAATGTATTAGGTTTTAAAGATATCCGCAAAAATGGATATCATATTAAAACAATAAATGAAATGAATATTGAATATCTTGGTATAACTAAGAGTGTCTCGGACCATAAATATATTTTGAAAAAATTACCAACTTTGTCGTCTGGCCTATATTATGAAAAAATTAGTGCAATTAAAGAACATATGATCGTAAATCAGAAGTTTAGTGATCTAAATACATTTGTGCTATGGCATGAGACGAATTCTTGAAAATTCAACTGGACATCCGTTAAAGAACCTGAAGATTCTTACGAATGATGAATTTTCATGTGCTGCTTGTTATCAAGGCCAATTAATTTCTAGACCATCGACCTTGAAGGTTGACATCGAATCTCCTAGCTTTTTAGAGCGTATACATGGAGATATATGTGAACCTATTCATCCACCTAGTGGATTGTTTAGATATTTTATGGCCCTAATAGATGCATCATCTAGATGGTCTCATGTGTGCCTCTTATCACCTTGTAACCTGGCGTTTATGAAGTTGTTAGCACAAATAATAAGATTAAGGGCGCAATTCCCAGATTATCTAATTAAGGCCATTCGCCTTAATAATGCCGGAGAATTTACATCCCAAGCTTTTGATGATTATTGCTTATCAATTGGGATAAAAATTAAACATCCTATTGCTCATGTTCATACGCAAAATTGCCTTGTAGAGTCATTTATTAAGCGCCTACAATTGATAGCAAGACCTCTACTAATGAAAATAAAATTGTCAATTACTATTTGGGGTCATGCTATCTTACATGCAATAGTACTTGTGCGTCTCAGACCGACACATTATAATAAATAATCTCTGTCATAATTAGTATTTGATCATGAGCCAAATATAGCCTATTTACGAATTTTTGGTTGTGCGTTATACGTGCCTATAACACCACCACAACGTATAAATATGGGCCCTCAACGAAGGTTGGGCATATATGTTGGGTTTGACTCACCCTTCATAATTCGCTAACTTGAACCGTTGACAGGAAACTTATTCATTGCTCAATTTGCAGATTATCGGCTTGATGAAATAATTTTTCCGCCATTAGGGGGAGACAAAAAGAAACTTGAAAAATAAATTGCGTGGAAAGTTTCATCACTATCTCATTTTGATCCATGTAACCAAATATGTGAGCAGGAGGTCCAGAAGATTATCCACTTACAAAAAATAACAAATCAAATGTCAGATGCATTTACTGATTTGAAACGGATAACAAGTCACATATCCCTACAGTGAATGTGCCTATCTAAATTGATGTCCCCAAAGGACCATATACTAGTATCATTGCTTCTGAATCCGAAACACGCCTGAAGCGTGGTAGACCAAAATCCTCGAAAGAGAAGCGTGAGAAATAATAAAGATGATACTACACAAGAACCTCCTGAAGAAGGTCAAGATTTGAGTAATCCTGATATTCCTGAAGAAATCAGTGAACCCGAGACTCAAGTGAATGAAGAACTTTCAATAAGTTCTACCGGTGATGAGATAAATTTAGATCGATCAAAAATCTGAGGTCAACTATGAAGAAACATATTCATCTGTTATGGATGAAATAACTTTTTGATATCTCATCAGTTTAGCTGTACATAAAAATCTTGAAATAAATCTAATAGATATAGTTACAACTTACATTTATGGTTCACTTGATAATGAAATTTACATGAAAATTCAGAAGGATTAAAATTGTCTGAAGCATGTACTAAGTCTCGAGAGATGTACTCAATAAAACTGCAAAGATCATTATATGGTCTGAAACAATTAGGGCGTATGTGATATAATCGCCTTAGTGAGTACTTGATAAATGAAGATTATATAAATGATGTCTTTTGTCCATGTGTTTTTTATTAAGAAAACGCAATCAAAGTTTATTATACTTGTCATTTATGTTGATGACATAAATCTCATTGGAACTCCTGAAGAGGCTCAAAAGACGATTGAATATCTAAAGAAAGAATTTGAGATAAAAGACCTTGGAAAGACAAAACTTTGTCTAGGTCTGCAAATTAAACATTTAGCAGACGGGGTCTTTGTCCATCAATCTGCCTACACTAAAAAAATCTTAAAATAATTTTACATGGACAAAGCACATCCATTAAGTACTCCAATAGTTGTTCGATCACTTGAAGTGGAAAAACATCCCTTTCGACCTCCAGAAGAGAATGAAAAACTTCTTGGTTCTGAAGTACCATATCTCAGTACAATTGGTGCACTTATGTATCTTGCTAACGCAACCAGACCTTATATAATATTTTTTGTTAATTTGTTGGCAGGGTATAGTTCATCCCCAACGCAAAGGCATTGGAACGATATCAAACATATCTTGCGATACCTAAAAGGTAACATTGATATGGTTTTTTTTATACTAACAAAGATCGTGCAGTCCTTATTGGTTATGTAGATGCAAGTTATTTATCAGACCTACACAAAGCTCGATCTCAGACAAGCTATTTATTTACACACGGAGGAACTGCTATATCATGGCGATCTACAAAGCAGTCTATTGTTATTACTTCTTCAAATCATGCTGAAATAATAGCAATTTATGAAGCAAGTAGAGAATGTGTGTGGTTGAGATCGATGAAACTAGATCGAACAAAATATATTTCACCAAAATTATTCTTCACACATGATCTTCAGAAGAATGGTAATATTGATGTACAACAAGTTCATTCAAGTGATAATCTTATAGATTTATTCACAAAGGCATTACCAACATCAACTTTTGAGAAGCTAAGATATAAGATTGGAATGCGTCGTCTCCAAAATATCAAATGAATTTTTCATCAGAAGGAGTAAAATATGCGTTATACTCTTTTTTCCTTACCCATGGTTTTGTCCTACTGGGTTTTCCTGGTAAAGTTTTTAATGAGGTAGCACTCAAGGCGTATTATCAGATGTGTGTACTCTTTTTTCTTCAATAAGCTTTTTCCACTGAATTTTTTCTAGTAAAGTTTTAACGAGACACAATATTTATGGATGTTTACGATAAATATTTATATTATTTCTTGTAAACTTTTTAAGGAGGCACATTTCACGTGGACATCCAAAAGGGAGTGTGAAAGAGCAAGTGGAGTTGTGGATATCCATTTCATGAACCCACTAAGAAAATTGGCAAGTTGCTCAACTTATCTTCTTCTCCTATTGCTATAAAAATGGTCATTCTTGGATATTCTTGAAGATGTAATGATATACACTGATATGACAATTATCTCTTTTTCTCTCTTTCTCTCACTATCTCTCTTTCTAATTAATTTGCAAAGTTAGTTTATTTTATAACAATTTTTTTAATAATTAGAGCCACCTTAGTTAGCGCTAACCTCAAATTCCGTAATACTTTTTAGTAAGTTATTTTTAGATGAAGTTTCAGTAAAATTTCACCAAATTACAATTTTAAAAAAAAATATTTGACTGATTCAAAAAATATTATTTTGCACCTATACGTTTTAAAAATTGTTAAAAATATCCATAGATTTGTATTATTATTTTATAATGAACATATTTCGTTAAAACAATTATTGATAACAATCAACAACAACAAAATAATAATATGGGTAAGAGCAATATATTAATCACATTAAAAATAAATTATTATTTTTTTTCCAATTTTATCACTCAAACTATTCTTTTTCGGATGAGGTAATAATAAATTATTCTTTTATTAATAGATAGAGATGTTATTTAATGGTGTTGGTTGGCCACATTAATGGGGTAAGATGGTAAATAAATATTAGTTAAAATTAATAAATGATGGGTGTTTTTATAAAAAATAAAAGTTTGAGGTATTGTTTAAATTTTAAAAAAATCCCAAATATTAGAACTTGACTCAAATACTAGTTTTTTTATAGAACTTGGGAACTTGTGATGTTTATTTGCCAAGTTATATAAACAAACACTAATTTCCAAAAAAAATTCAAGTGTTTTTCAAAAATATTTGGGGCCAAACATTACCTTAATCTACACGTGAAAGTATCACAAATTTTAAAAGTTACCTATGCTTTTTATGTTTTATATAGTGTTTTAAAAGATGGGGGCGTAAGGCAAGGCATTTTATACAGTGTGGGGCTGTCACGTTCCGGGAGGGTACCCTATACGTGGCCGACACTCGAAGACCATTGCTGGTCCCCAAGCGAACTACTTGATCCAATCACAGATTCATTCAATCTCATTCTATCTGCGGAAAACTCAACTCACAAGAATACTATGCATAAATAAGGCCAAAGACCAACCATCTATCTAATCAACAACTAGTAAGAATTAAACTAGTCAAAACGAAACAAATCAACATCATTAACACTCTAGTCCATGAAGCCTCTATAAAAAATCTAAGAGGTGGCAATGACAGGTTCATGGCTACCATAAATCAAATAAAGAAAAGCAAACTCAAAGATGAAAAGATAACCGCGATATCCTCTGAAAACAGAGAGGACTCACCAACTAGCTGGAAGCGAATAGATCCTCAACGGTGCGCCTGTTGATGATCTCTAGTACTTGTCTATGCATCATGAAACAATGCAGGTCTAAATGGACGTCAAAACGTGGAATGTACGAGTATGTAAAATGGCAGAATAAAACATGCATCATGGTAGAATCAAATCAACTCAGAATCCCAACTCATAAGAAGAAACAACTCAATCAAGATGTCCTAAGCCTAAACAAGAATATGATTTAGACAAGACCAACCATATACAATCCAATCCAATCCATTCCAATCCGACTCAGAGTAATATCAAGACCTATATAGGAGTTTCTCTTATCCGACAACTATTACTTATAATCCAGTGATAGTATAACAAATCGACATTGTTTCCACATCCGTTCATACCTTGCCAGGGTAGGAATAAATCAATAATCATGGAAGAAGGAGAATTTGGGATTTTGATAATATCTTTACGTATAAGAATACTATTAGGTTGAAAGATTGAGAAAAACCACCTTTTAATAAACCCCATCGGTAATTTCGGTGAGCTAGAGGTCTCCTCACCAAACCATTCGGTGAGTCACTAAAAGGGTGTTTGAGCTCACCTAAAATAACAGTTTATGAAGGGTTTTGGATCCATTCAGCGAGCTAAATCAGCTTGTCGCTGAACCATTCGGCGAGTTGCCAAATTGGCAGGTGAGCTCGCCGAATTGTCCTTTCCGGACATGCTTCAGTAACACAGTCATAACTTTCTACTACAAACTCCAAAAAATAAAATCTTGGTGGCATTGGAAAGAAGACTCAAATATCTTTAATTTGATAGGTCACCCAATTCATTATAATCTAGAGATATGGTTGTTTGAAGTTAACCCTTATAAAAACTCATTCGAAAACTTAGCCGATAAATTTTTTTGGACCGGCTTGGTTTAGGGATCCCTTATACCTTAAATCATATCTAATACACTTTAAATACTTATGAATTAATCCTAAATCATATATACAATTTGAAGTCTTCGAGTTTAAGCATATACGCATATGAAGAATGGTCTGAATCTTAGCGTGGAGATTTTGAGGTGTAATAACATCTCCCCCTTGGGATCATTCGTCCTCAAATGATGAGTAAACCAAGGATGGACTCGAGGTACAAATAACAATCAAGACTCAATCATTCAACCAATAAAATGCTCAAAATAATTTACTACTCAAACTTAAGAATGGACATACGAATTCAAATCAAGAAAATGGACATTACCTTCAACATGCTCATCGATAGGCATGAATAGATGCAGATATTTGGCTTTAATATCTTCCTTAGATTCCCATGTGGCTTCCTCAACAAATTGATTCCTCCATAAGACTTTGACTGAGGCAATCTTTTTAGTCCTCAATTTGCAAACCTAATGATCAAGAATCTGGATTGAATATCTTCATAGGACAAGCTATCCTTAATTCCAATACTATCAATAGGAACTACCAATGAAGGATCTTCCAAGCACTTCTTCAGCATTGAAACATGAAACACCAGATGAATGAAGGCTAGCTCAGAAGGTAACTCCAACTCATAAGTGATACTCCCAATCCTCCTCACAATCTAGTAAGGACTAATGTATCGAGGACTAAGTTTTCCCTTCTTTCCAAACCTTATGACGCCCTTCATGGGTGACACCTTCAAGTACACCCAATCATCCATCTTAAACTCTAAGTCTCTCCTTATCACATCTCAACTTCACCAACCTCAAACCACCCAATTGGTGATCTACACCTTCTCCCATATAAACTTCATAGGGAGTCATTTGAATGCATGGTAACTATTATTATATACAAACTCTATGAGAGGTAAATGATCATCCCAATTTCCTTTGAAATCAAGTACATATTCCCTCAAAATATCCTCTAATTTCTGAATGGTACACTCTACTTGGACATCTTTTTGGGGATGAAAGGTTATACTAAGATTCACTTTTGAACCCAGTCCTTTTTGAAAAGATCTCCAAAATTGGGAAGTGAATTAAGCTCATCTGTTTGAGAAATAGACTAGGGAACCTCATGCACTTTGACAATCTCCTGAATATATAATTTTGCACAATTCTCTACGGTGTCAGTAGTTTTAATTGCCAAGAAGTGGACTGATTTAGTCATTCTATCCATAATCACCCAAATTAAATCATGCTACTTTGGGGACCTCGGAAAATCTGTAATAAAGTCCATATTGATTATCTCCCACTTCCATTTCGGAATCTCGATATTTTGAGCTAACCCACATGACCTTTGATGTTCAACTTTAACCTGTTAACAATTTGGGCACTTGCAATGTTTTTTAGTGATATCTCTCTTTATTCCACTCTACCAATAGACTTCCCTAGAGTCATGATACATCTTTGTAGAACCAGGATGAATAGAGTATCTGAAACTATGAGCTTCGGCCATAATTCTTTCTTAAACATCATTAACATCCGAGATGCACAATCTATTCCGGTACCTCAACATACCATCTCCCCCTTTGGAGAAAAACATCATATTTTGTTTGTGAACAGCTTCCTTCAACTGAAGAAGGAAGAGATCTTGGTCTTGCTTCTCTTTCACCTCTGCCACAAGGGAGGATGTAGACCTATTCTGAATATTAAGTCCACCTTTATTATTTTCCTTAAGCTGAACTCCCAATCTAGCTAATTTATGCACCCCTTTAGCTAATTTTTTCTTTCCCTCTTCTATATGGGCAATGTTACCCATAGACAACCTGTTAAGAGTATCTATAACAACATTATCTTTAACGGGTGGTAGAAAATCTCATGTCATAATCCTTGAGCAACTCTAGTCATCTCCTCTACCTCAGGTTGAGTTCTTTTTTACTGAAGATGTACTGTAAACTCTTATGATCGGTGAACACATCAATATGCACTCCATACAAGTAGTGACGCCAAATTTTAAGAGAAAATACCATAACTGCCAACTCAAGGTCATGAATTGGGTAATTTCTCTCATGAATCTTAACCTGTCTTAAAGCATAGGCTATCACTTTTCTCCTCTGCATTAACACTGTAAAACCTCAAAAAATTCTATGCCAAGACCCGAACCATTCTCCATAGGCGTATAGGCTTGACTCCGATGACTTCTAATTTTAAATAAGAGTTAGGATCAATTTCTAAGTATTTGAAGGGTATTAGATGTGGTTTAGGGTCATAAGGAATCTCTAACACCAAGCCAAGTCCAAAGAGTTTCTATCGGCTAAGTTTTTGAATGAATATGTATAAGGGTCAACTTCAAACGACCATATTTCTTAGAATGTAAAGAATTAGGTGTCTCATGACCTATCAAATGAAAGGTCTTTGAGTCCTCATTCCAAATCCATCAATTTTACATCATTTGGAGTTTAGAGTAGAAACTTATGGTCATTTGACCAAAGCATGTCTGGACAGGATAATTCGGCGAGCTCACTAGCCAATTTGGCGACTCACCAAATAGTTTCATGAACTACGACCTATCTCGCCGAATAAAGCCCCAAATCCTTCAAAACTATTGGATTGGGCTAGCTAAAGTACCATTTGGCGACTCGCCGAATAGGTCGGCAAGGAGACCTCCAAGTCACCAATTTGGCCAACAGAACTCATTAAAATGTCATGTTTTTAAATCTTTCAACCTAACAACATTCTTATACTCTCAAATATCCTCCTACAAAAAAATTCCTCTCAAAATCAAGAGATTCAAGGATCCTTATTGAAAACCAAACATCAAGATTTCCTTTAAACTTTACTCTAAGTTATGTTGGTTTTCATCCATGGGTTCTTCCACCCATGGAGCCTAAATGCTTTTTCAACTTAGTATTTCAATTTTTAATGATGAAATCTTATGGGCTTTTACATGATGGTTCCAAATGCATAGATTATGGTATATTTTAAGTTTATTTACTCCTATTGATATATATGTATATTGACCCTCAATATCAAGTGATGAGTTTTTTTTATGGATTTTCATACTACGATTCCAAATGTATAGATTCTTGAATATTTAAAGTTTATTTACTATATTGGCTTATGATGATTCTTATTTACATGAAATGGGTGGTTTATCAAGGTTCTTATATGAAGGTTTGAAAGGTAGTTTAAAAGTGCATATGGTGGGTTGTTCCAAAGATGTTTGATTTGATGCATTTATATCACTCTCATGCATACAAGTATTCTCTAAATGTATTTGAAGGTCTTTATGAAATGAACCCACCTAGTTTCTTATGATAAAGCAAAGTTAAAATAAAGTTTGACTCCAAATGAATGATTGACAATGTTTACAAATGAGTTTAAAGGTGCTCTTTAAAAATAAGTTTTGTGAATGATGATTCTATAATGTTCAAGCAAGTTAATGATAGAGTGAGTTAAGGCCCTAAAGATATTTTATAAATAAAGATATGTGATGATGAAAGGTCTACACTCACATCACATGAGACAAAGTTAAAGAGTTATTCTATGATTTTGTTCTTATGAAGAATGGATGGGTAGTAGATATGGCCCATCCCATACGATGATTAAGTTTATGTTTTATGGTTTGTCTATTCCGTTGAGAGTTTACCTAGAACCAAGTGGACCTTGGGATAGGCATTTCTCTCTCATAGCAAAGGCAAGAGACCCATAGGAAGATCCCATTGTCCCATAACTACGTGCCACTGTAGGATAAAGGATCACCCGTAGAAGAGGCTAGACTCCATAGAGGATCACCCGTAGTTGAGGATCGATCCTTCATGTAGCTTAGTGGATCCACTTAGGCATATAGGAGTCTACCTTGGCAAGTAGTCTCCCCCTTTCCTCCGATGTATGGGTAAATATTGGGACTCCATGTTATGGCTCACATGGTTTATGTCGGTTAACGGTCGCTCTCACTAAAGTTACAAGGTCATTTTCTCGATGTTTAAGGTATTTTTTACTATGACTACTAATATCTTTCATATGTACATAATATTTTATAAGGTTAAAGGTCCTATCTTACAAGTTATATTATATGAAGTAGGTTTTACTTTGAAGTTTTATGATATGCATCGACCAAGAATTTCTTATGTTTAAAGATTTCTTTTAAGCTATACTCATGTTCATTATGATTGGTCATGCATCGTATGGCATATTGATGATGTTCTTTTACTTGTTCATGTATATCTCATATACTTAGTACATTCAAAGTACTAACACATACTCTTTTACCTACATGATATCACCATGTAGGGACCGGTGTTCCTCCTCCTCTACATGGTTAGTTTGGATCATTTGAAGGTTGATTTTGGTGAGTAACCATTATTTAGGGGACAATATTCCTCCCCTTTCTAGCATATGTTATGTTGAGGCATTAAGACACCTATTTTGGTACTTTATTATTAGTTTATTTGAGGGTGAGCTAGGAACATATCTTAGCTCCTGCCAAGTCTATTAGTAGAGGTACGTTTGGACATAAATATATGATGATCTAAGGTTGATGATGACTCTTATTTTATGGTGTTTTCCCTTAGTCCCGCTTTTCTTTTTTTCTTCCACTTGATATTTATTGTCATTACCGATAAAAGGCTAAATGAATGCTAAGAAGCTTGGGTGAGGTACCTCTGGGTTCCTCATTCGCCGTGTCACGTCTAGGCCCTATGCTTGGGTCATGACAAACACACAGCCCAAACCAACTCTAGACGCATCACAATAAATTACAAAATCCTCTGTTCCATCGGGCAAAGTCAAAACAGAAGCAGTGGTCAGCTTAGTCTTCAATTTTTGGAAACTCTCCTTGCAAGCATCGGACCATTGTACTTAGCCTTCTTTTGGGTAAGTTTGGTCAATAGTGATGATATGGATGAGAACCCCTCTACAAACCTTCGGTAATAGCGAGCCAAACCTAAGAAGCTTCTTATATCTGTTGAGGATGTGGGTCTGAGCCAATTTTTCACTGCCTCAATTTTCTGAGTATAAACCCGAATATCATCTCCAATTATAATGTGGCCAAGGAAAGCCACCGATGTAAGCCAAAATTCACATTTGGATAACTTTGCATACAATACATGGTCTTTTAGAGTCAGCAAGACAACTCTAAGATGATAGGCATGTTTTTCCTCAACCTTGGAGTAGAACAGAATATCATCAATGAAGACAATCACGAACATATCAATATACGGCTTAAATACTTGATTTATGAGATTCATAAAGGATGCAGGAGCATTAGTCAACCCAAAAGACAAAACCAAGAACTCAAAATGGCCATAGCTAGTCCAAAAAGCTATCTTTGGGATATCACACTCCCTTACCTTTAACTGATGGTAACCTGATCTTAGGTCTATCTTTAAGAAGTGGCACCCTAAAGTTGGTCAAACAAATTATATATTCTAGGGAGAGGATATTTTTTCTTTATGGTGACCTTGTTCAGTTGCCTGTAATCAATGTACATTCTAAAGGACCCATATTTCTTTCGCATGAATAGGACAGTAGCACCCCAAGAAGAGATGCTTGGCCTAATGAATCTTTTATCTAACAAGTCCTTCAACTGTTGTTTCAACTCTTTCAACTCAGCAGGCGCCATTTTATATTGCGGGATAGAGATAGAATACGTATCAAGAAGGACATCAATCCCAAAGTCGATCTCCCTATCAGGAGGGACTCCGGATAGATCCTCAGGAAAGACTTCAGGAAACTCGTTAACAATCTAAACCAACTCAAGGGATGGAGACTCAATCCTATCATCTTTAACTTGTGCGATATGATAAATACACCCTTTTGAGATTAACTTTCTGGCCCTAAGGTAGGAAATAAATTTACCCTTAGGCAAGATAGAACTACCCTTCAACTCTATGACAGGCTCATTCGGGAATTTAAATTTAACAATCTGAGTCCTACAATCAACGGAGGCATAACAGGCATATAGCCAGTCCATGCCAAGAATCACATCAAAATCAATCATGTCCAACTTAACTAAGTCAGCTAGGGTATCCCTGTAATTGATTGACACAGTACAATACCTATAGTCTCTCTCAGCTAAGACAGAATCACCAACTGGAGTAGATACACTAAAGGATTCTAAATGACACTCAAGGATTTTAACAAATCTACTAGCCATATAAGAAGACACAAAAGATAACGTCGCACCCGGATACATCAAAACATAATAGTTAAGTGTAAAGACTCGAATCATATATGTCATAATATTTGGGGAGTTCTCCTGATCTTGGCGACTACCCATGGCATAAAAAAGGTTTGTACCTTCGCTCGTACCTGAAGTAGTGCCCCTCTGATTATCTCTAGTCGGTGGTACGGTGGTAGAATACTGGGCTCTATTACCCCATGTTGGACACTCTCTTTGAAAATGGCCAACTTGGCCATATTTATAACAATCATCCTTTCTCTCTCTACACTCTCCCAAATGGAGCTTACTGCAAGGTGGCTTTCCCTTTGAACTTTGACCCATACTAGCCTAGGATTGAGAAACCTGGGATCTAAAATTCTGGTGACTCTATCCTTGCTGATCATACCTGTTATGCGATGCAGGTGCACTTGCCGTAGATGGGGCATAGTTGGAAGACCTCTTCTAAAAGAAGGCCTGTTTCCCTTGATTTACCTCTGCTCACTCTCATGTCCAATTGATTTTGCCTTCTTGGTCAAATGCTCATCCTTGTCTTTCCTTTTATCATCCTCTACATGCTGAGCATATACTATTAATATAGAAATATCCATATCAGAGATCAATAATATTGCTTTGCACTCCTTCTTCATATGTTTTCCCAATTCGGAGATAAATTTCCTCATCTTTGATCTCATATCTGGGATCATCTTCGAAGTATATCTAGAAAGCTGGATGAACTTCATACTATATGCCTTAACTATCATGCCCTCTTATTTCAAATTCACAAATTCTTCTACTTTCGCTCCCCTCAATTCTCTAGGAAAGAAATTATCAAGAAATGTTATCTCAAACTCATCCCAAATGGCAGAGTCCACATCATCACCTCTACTTTCTTCCCTGTAACTTCCCCTAAAAACGTTGTATACGATATTTCAATTTTTGCCTAAATATGATACAGCCTCTATATGTTGGTCATAACTTTTCATAGGAATATCCAAATTGAGTGATTCAAATTTCGGAGTAACCACAAGATCATTACCTACAACTTTTATGAAGACCATATTTTAAGATTCGGAGGTTAAGTAGGTCAAATAAATTAATCTTTGTAAGGTAGGATGCTATGACGGAAATGAGTGTTTATAGAAGAAAAATCATATCTCACTGTAGGTTTATCCAAATTGGTTGATTCTTGAACGATATGAAACTAGACTTCCATATCTACAATTCTTATGAAGATACCAAATCCTAATAAGGAATTTATCTTATTCAAACGGAGCTCCCAAAAAGAGTATTCTGTCAAAAATAACTCATTTCACCTACCATAGAAAGATGTAGATAATTTTGACATCACTCATGACATAAATTGTCCTCCATTTAACATCATCCATGACATCAATATATTCCACTAAATTTTCAGATTTTTTTATAATTATTTTATTTATTGTTAGGTCCCTTTTTCCACTTATAAATACCCACCTTATTTCCTCATTTTATTCATCAAGCTTTCTCAAGCAAATCTTCTCTTTATACATTTCTTTACACATTCTCAAATATAGTTTTAGTTCTTAGTAGTGAAGAAATACTATTCCGGTGATTCATATACTTCGGGTAGTACACAAAACGTTTCGGCAAAAAGAGAAGCTAGGACTCAATAGTGTTCATTAGGTCTTTCGATACCAACTAAAGCTTCGGTTTCCAGGTATGTAAGGCTTTAATGAGAGTATTCCTTCCACTCTCATATCTAAATTATTTTGATTATATGATAAATTATATTTATTTTCTTTAAGCTCTACTCTAAGTTATGTGTGTATTTATCCATGGGTTCTTCCACCCATGTAGTCCAAAAACTCTTTCAATTAAGTCTCTTGATTTCAAGTAATATTTTCTTATGGTAATTTCTTATTTTTACTTAATAGTATGAATCATGGTTAAACTAATGATTATTGGTCTATTTTGATGCAACATAATTTTATATGTATGAATTGATGGTTTACAAGTAATTCCTCTATTTATCTATTTAAAGGTTCTTGAAATTCATGGTGGGTTATTTAAAGCATGATTTTTAATTAATGGATTTCAAAGTATTTATGTATATTTATTTACATACATATTTGCAAGTTGAAGTAATTTGAACCCACCTAGTTTTACTATATTTTTAATAAAGTTTGACTTGAAAGCTTTGACTCCAAATAAATGTTTATGAAAGAAATATCTATGATCAAAAAGGGAGTCTTATGAAATAAAAGAATAATGAAATGATATGAATGATGAATTCTTTATGCAATAAGGACAATTCTTGCATATTTGAATTATTAAATGTTTTAATGAGCTATTCTACCGAATATGATGTTTGAATTCTCAAGTTATATGCTATGAATATTTTGAAGTATTAAACTATTCCGTGGGATTGACTTAACACCGAATGAGGCATTGAGGTGAGATTCGGTAAGGGAATCCTAGTAGCAACCCCTTGTCTCATTAACTATGTGCCAACATAGGAGCCCTTGTAGGCTTAGGCTAATGGATCCATAAATAGCCCTTAAAGTTAAAGTTAAAGAAATGAATGAAGTTGACGGAGTTCTACCTGGCAAGTAGTCTCCCCGGCCAACGTAGGGGGTTATGTTGGATTCCATGTAATAGCTCGCATGGTCTTAAATGTCGGTTATGGTTATTTTCCCACAAAATGAATGTTTTAAAGGATATCCATATGATTTATTATACATGTATTACATTATGTTCCATATTGCATAAATGTTATAATATTTCCTCAATGTTTATGCATTCTTACATACTTAGTACATTCAAAGTACTAACGCATACTCTTTTGTCTACATGATATCACCATGTAGGGATCGGTGATCCTCCTCGTTCTCCTCCACGTGGCTAGTTGATTTTCCATTGAAGACTACTTTTGGTGAGTTCCCATGTTCCGGGAACAATACTCCTTTATCTTTCTAGCTTATGATATGTTAAGATATTTTATTATGGCATTTCTTCTATTAAGATTGACGGTGAGCTAGGAACTTGTCTTAGCCCTATTAAATCTAATAGTTAGGGTATTGTTGGACATATGTAAGTTGAAGATTTATTATTATAATTTTCGCTTGTTTATTTATCATCATTACCTATGAAAGGCTGAAAGAATGCTAAGAGGCTTGTTTGAGGTACTTTCGGGTTCCTCATTCGCCATGTCACGTCTAGGCCCTAGGCTTGGGTCGTGACATTCCCACTGGTTATACCAAATATTTGCCACATCTTTGAGTTGATAAGACACCAATTCAACCCCCTCGATCTCTGTAGCATGCATCGCTTTCATGATCTCTACAACTCATCAATGAAATTCTTGGGGTCCTCATCAACCTTAGAACTAATGAAGACCGGCAGATTCATTCTCAGAAAATATCTAATCCTCGTGGCAGCAGATGACTCTTAATAACTAGAGTTAGGAGTTAGTAAACTCAGGCTACTATTGTGGCAGCCACCAACTGAGTGAGCATAGAAATTTCTCCTAAAAAATCTACCTCCGAAGTTGGTGTAGGCTGAGTAGTAGGCACTTGAGGTGCCTCAGTATACTTGCAAGTCGACCCCTAGTCCTCAGTGAGGGAATTTCTGATTGTGGAACCTCTGTATGAATAACGTTCCTCTAACTTGCGGTACGTTTTGGAGGCATTATCTGCAAACGCATAATGCATGAATTAAGAATAAACTCTTAGTGTTAAACTCTTTCACACGATCTTAGAGTAGAATAAAGTGAAACAATTCCTAATGTCCTATAGCCTCATGATTATAAGTGTGGTACACAACACACCCATAAGCAAGATATATTCATAGACTCCCTAGAATTTTTAAACTCTGTGCTCTAATACCAAGTTTGTCACGCCCCGAGAGGGTACCCTAGATGTGGCTAGCACTCAAAGACCATTGCTAGTTCCCAAGCGAACCACTTAGTCCAATCACACATTCATTCAATCTCATTCTATCAACGGAAGACTCAACTCACAAGAATACTATTCATAAATAAGGTCAAAGGCCAACCATCTATCCAATCAATAACTAGTAAGAATGAAATTAGTTAAAACAAAATAAATCAATATCATCAACACTCTAGTCCATGAAGCCTCTATCTTAGAGGTACATTAATAGGTTAATGACTACCATAAATCAAATAAAGGAAAGCTAACTCAAAGTTGAAAAGATAATTACGGTATCCTCTGAAAATAGAAAGGGCTCACCAACTAGCTGAAAGCGAATAGATCCTCAATGGTGCGTCTGTTGATGATCTCTAGCACCTGTCTTTACATCGTGAAATAATTCATGCCCAAATGGATGTAAGTACGTGGAATATACAAGTATGTAAAATGGCAGAATGAAACATGCATCAGGGTAGAATCAAATCAACTCAGAATCCCAACTCAGAAGAAGAAACAACTCAATCAAGATGTCCTAAATCTAAACAAGAATATGATTTAGATAAGACCAATCATATACAATCCAATCCAATCTATTCCAATTCGACTCAGAGTACTATCAAGACCTATATGAGAGTTTCTTTTATCTGATAACAATCACTTATGAGCCAGTGATATTACAACAAACCGACGTTGTTTCCACGTCCGTTCATATCTTGCCAGGGTAGGAATAAATCAATAATTATAGATCCATAACTAATCAAGTCCTATCATATTAGGACAGTAATTTGGAAAACACCCAACTTTAACAGTTCAATCCTCTCCTACGTTTGGCACTGTAGTTATTGGGTTCGAGTTATTACTTAATTTTACCCAATTCGGTGATCGATTCTCCTCTCAAGACTCAATCATTATAAAAAAATCTAGTTAGTTCAATCTAGTCATTTTGACAAGTCTCATTTGGACCCTTATCAATTCATCAATTCTATCACAATCAAATCTCTAGATCAATCATACTATCCAATCAATCCCAATCACATTTTTCAAGAGCAATTTAGATATGCATTTATGACAATATTTAATCTTATTTCTCCATTTATTCAACCAATTTTTGGGGGCTAAATCATGACTCATCAGGACTCCAAATCAACAATTTAGGAGACTCAAAATATTTAAGCTTATAACAAAAATATGTATAACAACTCATACCAATCAACTCTTAGACCCAACCATAGTATAAGAATATTGTAATATAGGAATCAACTAGGGTTCATGGAGATGAAGACATGAAGCATTCATCAATTTCTCAACTCATCAACATCAACATAACAAAATTAATTCAGTCGATATAAAAACTCGTTAGGACATAAATCTATCAAGAAACCTCAATTCATATGAACATTCAACTCAAAGAAGATGTAGGGAACATGTGTGAATTCAATCTATGTTAGGAGCAGCCTTACATACCTAAATCTTAGGAGTTATTGGACAAAAGCATTGGGTTTGGACCCTTATAGCTTGAAGTTGAGAAACCAATCGATGGATTTGTGAAGGAGATCTTGAACTTGGAGTCTTTAGATCTCCCAATATTGGAGAAATCCCTTTATTGAAGTTCTTAATCTTTGAAAGAAGGAGAATTTGGGATTTTGAGAGTATCTCTATGCATAAGAATATTATTAGGTTGAAAGATTGAAAAAAATCACCTTTTAATAAATCCCGTCGGCAATTTTGGCGAGTTGGAGGTCTTCTCGCTGAACCATTCGGTGAGTCGCCAAAGGGTGTTTGAGCTCGCTTAAAATAATAGTTTATGAAGGGTTTTGGATCTATTCGGATAGCTAAATCGGCTTATCACTGAACCATTCGGTGAGTCGCCAAATTGGTAGGTGAGCTCGCCGAATTTTCCTGTCCGGACATGCTTCAGTAAAACGATCATAACTTTCTACTCCAAACTCCAAAAAATACAATCTTGATGGAGTTGGAAAGAAGACTCAAAGACCTTTACTTTTAATAGGTCATGGTCTACCTAATTCGTTATATTCTAGTAGATATGGTCATTTGAAGTTGACCCTTATACGAACTTATTCGAAAACTTAGCCGGTATAAATTCTTTGGACTTGGCTTGGTGTTAGGGATCCTTTATTACCCTAAATCACGTCTAATACACTTTAAATTCTTATGAATTGATCCTAGATCATATATACAATTTGAAGTCTTCAAGTTCAAGCCTATACGCATACAAAGAATGGTCTGAATCCTAGCGTAGAAATTTTGAGGTATAACAGGGGCGAGGCATAAGCCCTGACACACGGGACGTAAGTCCCATGGATCAACGCGGTGTAAATCTCATGTATTTTCAATTTTATAATTTTATTACTTAGAAAATAAATAAAAGTAAAACTTTTAATGATTTTACTAATAAATTTTAATAAATAACCAATAATATAGAAACAAATATCATAATTATTATTTAAGAAATATATTCATAATTAATTATATAGAAAAAAGTATTATAATTACTATTTGAGAAAGGTAACAACTAACAACACACAAAAAAAATAATAGCCAAAATAATCTTTAAGATAAAATTATCATTCATCATCACATTTACTAGTTTTTCTTGCCCTCAATTAATATTTGCACTTATTATTGTTTTTATATATTAAAGAAGAAAGATAAAAAGTGTAAGAGTAATGACAAAAAATGAATAAAGTTATCTTCGAAACATAGTGCTATAAAAGATCTATCATATCAGTTTCTGGCACGATTATCTAAAATATAATTTATGGCAATATCATTTTTATACGAGTTTATTTTCTAAAATATTAACGTCTGGGGCATACGTTTTTACGCCCAGGACTTACTTTTTTATGCCTTAGGCTTACGCCCAAAATTTTAGGACTTACGCCCTATGAATCTACTCCTCCAATTAGCGCCCCAGAGCGTTTTGGATACGCTCCGGTCTGGGACTTGCTCCGACACTCGCCCCGAAAATATTTTTTAAAACACTGGTTTTATATAATACTTCCTCTATTTTATATTAGTTGAATTTCTAAGATAATGCACACATATTAAAAAAAGCATTCAAGGACAAAATTTGAATCATATTTTTCTCTATTACCCTTTTGTTTAATCAACTTCATAAAGATGATTAAATGTCAAATTATAAATATAAATAGTCCTTTATTGGAGTATAATTTTGTAAGTAGTGTAGTTTATTCCTAGAAAATTACAAAACTTCATTAATGGAAAGGGTGAACATGAAAAAAGTTTTAAATATTTCTCTTGAATTTTGAACAATCAATTATTTTGAATAATGAAAAAAGCTCTATAAATACCGTTTATATGAAATAGCGAAAGTATTTATCAAATAATGCTACATGAATTGAGAGACATATGAATAATAATTAATAATCAATTTGGCATTTGTCATTTTGTGAGAAATAATAATACTGAAAAAGTCTATTGTAGGTGTTAATTTGTCCGATCACATATATAATATGACGCCTGAAAAATTGACCACCATTACTCGGATTTCGATCAAGCTATTTAGATATGGTCTTTTTCTGCTTAAAAAAACATTTTATTTCAAGTATATTAGTCCACATTGTATCAATCTTATTGATTACCTCAAAAATATCTCATCATCTTTCCTATAAAATGGAGACACAAAGTAACTTCACTTTAGAAATTATATGATATTTATTCTCCTTTCACAATCACAAATTATGATGCAATATTTTTATTAAATAAGAATTAATCTATCCCATTTTTATATATTTATATAGAAAAGAGACTTTGATCATGAAGAGATCACACACAAAATGTCCTTTCTTTCTTTGTAAGTTCCTTCTTTAATTTACGTGTTGTTATAAAATAAACTAACTTAGCAATTTAATTTTTTAAAAAAAGTAATAGAAAAGGAGAAACCAAAGAAATTTTTTTCGTATTTGTATGTATTTTCAATGCCAAAGCATGGCATTTTATAGCTAGCAATGAGAGAGAAAAATAAGTGGGCAAGTTGCCCACTTTATGTGGGCTCCACTTACAAAAGGGACATCCACTAAATATATTATAATATTTTCCCTTGGTTGTCCATATAAAAGAAAAAATTTAGTGAAAGAACAAGTATATATATAGTTATTTTCAATATCCATAGATGTTGTGCCTCGTTAAAAACCTTACTATAAAAAATCTAGTGGAAAAAGCCTAGTGAAAGAAAAGAGTACACACATCTGGTAATACGCCTTGAGTGTTGCCTTATTAAAAACCTTACCAGAAAAACCCAATGGGACAAAACCTTAGTTAAGAAAAAAAAGAGTGCAACGCGTATTTTACTCCTCCTGATGAAAACTTCATTTGATATTTTGGAGACGACGCATTCCAATTTTATATCTTAGCTTCTCAAAAGTTGATATTGGTAATGCCATTGTGAATAAATTTGCAAGATTATCACTCGAACGAACTTGTTGTACATCAATATCACCATTCTTCTAGAGATCATGTGTGAAGAATAATTTTGGTGAAATATATTTCGTTCTGTCTCCTTTTATAAAGCCACATTTCAATTGAGCTATGCACTCGGCATTGTCTTCGAATATAACTGTGGGTACTTTGACATCATTTTTTAGGCCGCATCTTTTTTTTGATAAACTATATCATCGATCTCAACCACACACATTCTCTACTTGCTTCATGAATTGACATTATTTTAGTATGATTTGAAGAATAGCAACAATAGACTGCTTTGTAGATCGCCATGATATAGTAGTTCTCTCTATGCAAATAGATAATCTATTTGCGATCAAGCTTTATGTAGGTCTGATAAATAACCTGCATTTGCATAACCAATAAGGTCTGCACAACCTTTGTTAATATAAAACAAACTCATATCAATAGTACCCTTTAGGTATCGCAAACTAGGTTTGATACCGTTCCAATGTCTTCACATTAGGGATGAACTATAAATTGCCAGTAAATTAACAGAAAATGTTATATCTGGTCTGATTGCGTTAGCAAGATACATAAGCGCACCAATAGCACTGAGGTATGGTACTTCAGGACCAAGAAGTTCTTCATTCTCTTCTGGAGGTCAAAATTGATCTTTATCCATTTCTAGTGATCGAACAACTATTAGAGTACTTAATGAATGTGCTTTGTCCATGTAAAATCATTTTAAGATTTTCTCAGTGTAGATAGATTAGTGGATAAAGACCCCGTCTGCTGAATGTTCAATTTGCGGACCTAGACAAAGTTTTGTCTTTCCAAGGTCTTTCATCTTAAATTTTTTATTTAAATATTCAATCGCCTTTTGGACCTCTTCAGGGTTCCAATGAGATTTATGTCATCAACATAAACGGCGAGTATAACAAACTCTGATTCCGTATTCTTAATAAAAATACATGGATAAATGGCATCATTTATATAACCTTCATACGCCCTGATTATTTCAGACCATATAATGATCTTTGCAGTTTGATTGAGTACATCTCCCGAGACTTAGTACATGCTTCAGGCAATTTTAATCCTTCTGAGATTTTCATTTAAATTTCATTATCAAGTGAACCACAAAAGTTAAGTTGTAACTACATTCATTAGATGTATTTCAAAAAAAATTGTACAGCTAGACTGATGAGATATCGAAAAGTTATTCCATCCATAACAGGTGAATATGTTTCTTCATAGTTGACCCCGGGTCTTTGAGAAAATTTCTGTGCAATAAGGCGTGCCTTGTATCTTACAATTTTATTTCTCTCATTTATTTTTGCACAAAAATCCATTTATAGTCAACTGGATTTACACCTTTAGGGGTTTGGATTACAGGTCCAAAAACCTCACATTTAGCAAATGAATCTAATTCTGATTGAATTGTCTTTTGTCATTCTAGCCAATCACATCTATGTCGACATTCTTCGACGGATTTGGGCTTAAGACTTTCACTATCTTTCATAAGGTTAAGTGCAACATTATATGCAAAAGTTTTATCCACCGTAATTTTTGATCGATTTAAATTTATCTCATTTTCGATAGAACTTATTGAAAGTTCTTCATTCACTTGAGTCTCGGGTTCACTGATTTCTTCAGGATTATATAAGGATTACTCAAATCTTGACCTTCTTTAGGTGGTTCTTTTGTAGTATCATTTTTGTTATCCCTCACACTTCTCTTTCTAGAATTTTTATCCTTTGAACCCAATGGTCTACCACGCTTCAGGCGTGTTTGGGTTCAAAAGTTATGATACTAGTAGATGGTCCTTTGAAGACATCAATCCGGACAGGCACATTCACTGTAGGAATATCTGACTTAGTTATCCATTGCAAATCAGTAAATGCATCTGGCATTTCATTTTCTTCTAGGCAAGAAGAAAAATATTTCTTGTCTTTAAAAATGGTATGAGTTATTCCACTATCAATTACACAAATATCCTCGTAATTGATCATTGATCCAAACAAAATTTGAGATATATTTATATTTTTATTCAAAAAGAAATAAAGTAAACAATATAATTAAAATATGGCTTATTATATAAATTTTATTTATTTATATGGATTAGAAAAATACAAGCATAATACTTAGTACAGACAAATAAAAAGAAAATTATTTAAATATTATCTGAGTTATCGATATTCATATTTTCTTCTGGAAATTGAAAAAATCAGCTACATCCAGATGCATAGGCTCAATATTATCTTTATAGATAAAGTTTATATCTGGATTATTTTCTGTCATCTTCAGAGATACCTGATATAGCTGAACCAGATGTTTTGATGACCGGCAGGTTCTTGACCAGTGCCCCATACCTCCACATCTATGACATATACTTTTTGAATTTTTCTTTGGTATAGCTTCTGTCTTTTCACTCTTTTTTTTAAACTGCTGATTATTTCCCGGTGTCAACCGAACATTATGATTATAATTTCTTCTTCGACCACGATCACGACTGGGGCCATGACCTCTCTCTCGTTGGTTATAGTTTGCTTGATTCACTTCAGGGAGTTGCAAAGAACCAACGGGCCACTATCATTATTTTTTATTAACAGTTCATTGTGGTATTTAGCAATAACAAGGTGAGAAAGTAATTCAGAATATTTTTTAAACCATTTTTTGCGATATTGCTGCTGCAGGAGCATATTTGCGGGTGGAAATATGGAGTATATTTCTTTAAGTTTGTATTGCTTAGTGATTTCTTCTCTGCATAAATTTAACTGAGCTATAATTCTAAACAAGGCAGAATTATATTTTTAAAATCCATTAATCTCAGATTGAGTCAATCATGACGTGCCTGTGAAAGGATGACCAACTTCAGGTGGTCATATCTTTCTTTTAGATTCTTCCACAGTTTAAGGGGGTCTTTTAATATGAGATACTGTAATTTTAGCCCCTCGTCAAGATGGTGCGGAGAAATATTATGGCTTTGACACGGTCTTAACTGAATGTCGTATTGTCATCTTTGATGGTGTCTGCCAGACCCATCAATTTTAGGTGTATTTCGGCATCTAATGCCCATGATGAGTAGACTTTTCTAAATATATCAAGAGTAACAAATTCAAGTTTAGAGATATTCGATATTTTAAGAAAATAAAATTCTTACCCTTTTGTTACCTTGTTAAAATTGTGATGGAGGCTCGTGCTAATAACATGTTATAAAATAAACTAACTTAACAATTTAATAAGAAAGAGAGAGTAATAGAAAAGGAGAAATTAGAGAGAATTTTTTCATATTTGTGTATATTTTCAATGCCAAAGCATGACATTTTATAGCAAGCAATGAGCAAGAAAAAAATAAGTGGGCAAGTTGCCCACTTTATGTGGGCCATACTTACAAAAGGGACATCCACTAAATATATTATAATACTTGTCTATTTAACTTTTATAATAATAAAGAAATAACTATCCCACCACTTGAAATTTATTTGACAAATAAAAAAAAAGTGAAAATGAAACTCATGAATAGACGTTCTATTAAAAACAAATGAAGACACAAATGTAAAGAAAAGAGTCAATTTTAACAACAACCCAGTGGAATCCCACAACGTGGGTCTGGGGAGGGTAAATCTCCTACCAAGGTGGGACGGCTGTTTTCGGGAGACTCTCGCTCAATAAAGCATAAAAAGATGTTAGATAAGGCTAAGAAGTTAAGAGGTTAATAAGTTCAAAGCGATATGGTAAGACAAATAACGGGGGCGCTACAAATAAAATAGAGTAATCAAAGTACAGAAACTACGGAAAGTACTGAAAGTAATAGATAATAGCAGACATCAGAGAACAAGAAATTATAGTTTGCTAAAGCGTCTACTAATACGATAGAATACCATGACTATGTACTAGCCTTCTATCTTAATGTGGGTCCTCCACACCCTCCTATATAAGGTCATGTCTTCGGTCAACTGCAGCTGCGCCATGTCCTGTCTAATCACCTCTCCCCAATATTTCTTCGGCCTACCCCTACCTCTTCTAAAACCATCCACGGCCAACCTCTCACACCTCCGTATTGGGGCATCTGTGTCTCTCATCTTCACATGCTCAAACCATCTCAGTCACATTTTCCGCATTTTGTCTTCCACTTAGGTCACTCCTACCTTGTACTGAATAGCCTCGTTCTTAATTTTGTCGCTCCTGATATGCCCACACATCCATCTCAACATTCTCATCTCGACAACTTTCATCTTTTGAATGTAGGAAACCTTAACTGGCCAACACTCCGCCCCATATAACATAGCTGGTCTAACCACCACTTTATAGAATTTGCCATTAAGTTGTGGTGGCACCATCTTGTCACATAGCACACCGGAAGTAAGCCTCTATTTCATCCACTCTGCCCCAATATGGTGTGTGACATCCTCGTCAATCTCCCCGCTGCCTTGCATGATAGACCCAAGGTACTTGAAACTACTTTTCTTTTGGATGGTCTGGTCTCCAAGCCTAACTTCCGCGCCAACGGATGATCATGACTTGTGGAAGAAAATCATCATTGCAAGATATGGTAAGAAAATATTTTGGATTACTAAGGAGGTCAATATTCCTTATAGTGTGGCACCATATATTCATGACCTGTGTTTTAAAAGATAGCTTTTTAGGACTTATTCTGGGGCTCGCCCGGGAGCGGAACACTAGCCGAGAGAAGTGGAGCACAAAGTTATTAACTTTCCTCGATCGGCTAAAATACTTTGAGGTTTAGTTTATGTGTGGCATTTAGTCTATGAGGTTTATGTTTTAAGCGTCCGACTATACGTCATAAACACGCCTAACGTTCAACGCATAGAGCTTATCTAACAGTTCTTATATAAATTATGATGTCGAATATTTTTAGTCAACACTGTTGATCCTCGTAATTCTATAATAAACAAACGAGGCTTAAAAGTTTTTTTTTTCATCTACAGAAATAAGAAAATTGAGAGTAATTCAAATAACAAAACATATTATTGTTTATTTAGTATTTGAGAACGTTGTAACTGTGAATATAAGGGGAGCCTTGGAGTAACTGATAAAGTTGCTGCCATGTGACCAGGAGGTCACGGGTTCAAGCCTTAGAAACAACCTCTGACAGAAATGCAAGGTAAGGCTGCGTACAATAGACCCTTGTGGTCGGGCCCTTCCCCGGACCCTGCGCATAGCGGGAGCTTTGCCCTTTTTAAAAAAAAAATACATAACAAAATCTTGCATCTTCACTTGAGATCGATCTTTATGTTTTTGTCTTATGTCTTAAAAAAATTATCCTTTTCCAAGAATTTTTTTCACTTTATTTGAAAAGTGGCGTTTGACCATGAAAATTTCAAATACGACTTGAAGTTGTTTTTGAAACTTGAAAAACACCAAAAACCTTGTTTTCACTTTTTCCGCTTTCACTATATTTTTCTTTTTCAAATTTACCAAAAAAATTTTATTTTCATAAAAATAACCCCATTTAAATTATATTTCATGTTTTTTTAAGAAAAGTACATTCAAACAACCATATATTATTTACAAAAAACTATAACCAAACACAACTTAAAGTTCAAAATTTTCATATTAAGTAAAAACAATATTTGTAATATTATATAGTAGCTCTTGGAATCTAATTTATGACATTATATTACTATTTATTTTGAGATATTACTCTTTTAAAACAAAATTAATTGTGTATTTGAGGTATATTAGCCAAATTAAAAAAAATGCTAATTTTTTTAATTACAAATTACGGAATATAAATCATACCTAGATGCGGGATATAAATCATATCTGAAAAGGGACATTCAATTTCTAAATATTTGTTTAATAAAAAATATGTACAAACACAGCGTCTATTCGAATTCCAATTCCCAAATAAAGTGAATATAGTATAATTAACTCGTTACTTGTCATTTTGTGAGAAATAATAGTCAAAAATTGACCACCATGTTCGTAGATACTTTAAATTTATCCACATATTAATGTGACATCGGATTCCAATGAAGCTATTTGCTTTAATTTATTTCTAGCATATTACGTCCACATTGTACCAATCTTATTCATCACCACAAAATACCTCATCATAATTCCTATAAAATGGAACAACACAAGGTCACTTCATTTTAGATAAAAACATACCCTATAGAAACCTAATTTAACTTCACTTCACTATAGAAATGGAGCATCAAAATAGTCACCAAAAGCCTCATGCTATATTATTTCCTTACCCTCTCCAAGGTCATGTAAATCCTTTTGTTAACCTAGCCATCAAACTTGCACGCAATGGATTCACAATTACCTTCATAAACACTCAATCAATTCACCAACAAATATCGAAAGCCGGTCGATCTAACATTAATGACGACATCGAGGGCAACGATCTCTTCTCGGGTGCACGAAAATCAGGCCTTGATATCCAATATGTGACCATTTACGATGGTTTTTCTATAGATTTTGATCGTTCACTTAACCATGATGAATTCTTTGAAGCTATCATGAATAATTTTGGTTTCCATGTTGATGAGCTTGTTGGAAAATTGGTCCTCTCAAATCCATCGATAAATATACTAATTGTTGATACTTTTTATGTATGGTCATCGACCATAGCTAACAAGTATAATCTTGTGAATGTCTCGTATTGGACGGAGCCGGCTCTTGTTTTAAATTTATATTATCACATGGACCTTCTAAGGAAAAATGGCCACTATGATTGCATTGGTAAGTACTTTCTTTGTTCTAATTTAAGTGTCTTAATTATGATTGAATATGGAGTTTATAAGATAATTAAAGAATATTTTTAAATTTTATGGTCTTAAATTAAAAAAATATATTATTCTTTGAATTTTACAATTTTAAAGTTGTAGTAGAATATTAAAATTGAAAATTTTACTAAATACGGAAAGACGCACTTGAAAAGATTAAAACAAAGGGAGTATTTAGTTTCCACTTTAATGGCCTATTCTGCTAGCTAGCTTAATATTAATTATTACTATTTCTTAAGGGAGGGAGTAAATATTTTTAAACTAACTTAAAACCTACGGAAAATGGTCTAAAATGTCCTTGAATTATTGAAAATAGTATAAAAATACTCTTCATTTATCTAATTATTCAAATTATCGAATTGAAAATAGTACAAAAATACTCTTTTGATTTATAATTAAATTGTAACCAGTAGATGGCCACCACGTATTTAAAAAAATTATTCAAATTATCGAATTAAAATTCTACTAAATAAATTTTGATTTATAATTAATTTTAAATAATTAAATTATAACCAATAGATAGCCGCTACGTTTTTAAAAAAATTATTTAATTAAAATCATGTTAAAGAAAAAGTCATTTTTGGACCTAAAGGTGGATATGTTAAGGACATTTTTTCAGAATTTTATATAATAATCATCCATTTTTAGTTCCAAAAATGACCTTTTTAAACATAATTTTAATTAAATAATTTAAATAACTTTTTCAAACACATGGCGGCCATCTATTGGTTATAATTTAATTATTTAAAATTAATTATAAATCAAAATTTCTTTAATATAATTTTAATTAAATAATTTAAATGATTTTTTAAATACGTGGCGACCATCTATTGGTTACAATTTAATTATAAATCAAAATTTATTTAACAAAATTTTAATTAAATAATTTGAATAATTTTTTTAAACACGTCGCGGCCATTTATTTGTTACAATTTAATTATTTAAAATTAAATTTTAATCAAAATTTATTTAATAAAGTTTTAATTAAATAATTTGAATAAATTTTTTTAAACACGTGGCGGCCATCTATTGGTTGCAATTTAATTATTTAAAATTAACTATAAATCAAAATTTATTTAACAGAATTTTAATTACAGAAAAGGGTCTAAAATACCCTTAAATTATTAGAAATGGTACAAAAATGCCCCTCGTGCCCTTTTCTGTTAAAGAAAAAGTCATTTTTGGACCTAAAAGTGGATGTTAAGGGCATTTTAGGCCCAATAGATGGATGAGAGGTATTTTTGTACAATTTCCAATAGTTCAAGAACATTTTAGGCTCTTTTCCGTAAAACTTAAAACATTTTATATAAAAATTATCAACAACAGTTTATCCAACCCATAAAAATAAAAAAAAATATTTGCTTACATTCCACTCATCTTAGATTCCACTTATAGCGTGTAGGACCGATATATTATTATTGTTTGTTAGAAGTTGCACCACAATTTGATAGTACAAACAACTCCCTCCCCCAGACGTAAGCATATTTTTGGAGATGAATACAACGCAATATTGTTTTTTCTTTAAAGAGATTAACATCCCGGAAATCTGGCAGAATTTATTTATTTTTTGAAAAAAGGACGTATGACTATTTTATAATAAGTCTACAAAAAGTGCTAAACGATAAGGAAAGGAGTGATCTACAACATGTTAAACTATATTGATAGCAAAAAACAAAACTAAAATATTTTTTTTGTGTGTATATAAGGTAAATCTTTTTCTCAAGGAATCGTTTAGTTGTTAGTAATTAGGAGCTGATTTATTCATATATTAAATTATGCATAATTTGTATCATATTTGGTAGCCTATTCTTGAAATGTATAATATTCAACATATCAAATATAAAAGTTGAGAATCAATATAATATTTATTCAGAATATGAGATGAATAATTAAATCCTACAAAATTAATCATCGCAAAATTAATAATAGACATAATACATAAATGTATCATTTAACTTGATCCCGATTAAAATTTATACTCTCTAATTTTGGGTGTGCACTAATAAGCACTTAAATTTGCATAAAGTTAAATAAGTTAACACACGCATCCTACGTGGCGTCCTATATATCAATTCGAGTGTATCTTATTCAAATTGTCACGAAGGACCATGGACGGAGCTACCCTTGCCCGAGGGGTGTCAAGCGTCACCCCTTTGTTGGAAAATTACATTGTATATATGTCAGAATTTGGTTTAATAAATATATATATATATATATATATATATATATATATATATATATATATAAGTATTGATACCTCTCAACACAAGTTGAAGGTTTAGTGTAGTGGCTAAGAGGTTGCAAAAGTTGATTGAGGTTGTGTCTTCTACCCCTGCTAGTAATATTTATTTTTTTACTTTATATTTTGACACTCCTTAACAAATATTTTGGCTCTGCCACTGCGTAGGACGTGTGTCTTTACTTGCTCAACTTTATACAAGTTAAAGTACTTACTTGTGCACACCCAAAATTGAAGAACATCAATGTCAGCTAAATGTCAAGTTAAATAGCAATTTATATATTATGTTTAACTAATACTTACATAACTGAATAAACCAAACCACCCCTAAATGCCATTATACACATGATTAACTAGGATTGCCTGTGATATTTTATCCTCTCTTTTTTTTAATGCCTATAGTTCTATGCTTGTGAATTGTGATTAAATTTTCATGGTTTGCTAGAGAATAAACGTGAGGACATCATAGATTACATACCAGGAGTGAAAGCCATAAAGCCAACAGATTTACCTTCTTATCTTCAGTCTAATGACACAAATACGGTGGTGAATCGAATAATCAAAAGGGCATTCAAGGAGGTGAAAAATGTAGATTTTATAATTTGTAACACTGTCCAAGAACTCGAATCCGAAACTATTGCAGCATTACTACAGTATCACTCTATTTATCCAATTGGACCAATTTTTTCCCCTGGATTCATCAACACTTCAGTGTCAACGAGCCTATGGTCCGAGTCCGATTGCACCGATTGGCTAGATGCCAAGCCTCATGGCTCGGTCTTGTACGTCTCATTCGGGAGCTATGCTCATACTAGTAAAGAAACTATAGTGGAAATTGCACATGGCTTAATGATCAGTAAAGTGAATTTTATTTGGGTACTTCGTCCTGATATTGTTAGCTCGGACGAAACTGATTATTTACCGTTTGGTTACGAAGATAGTATTAAGGATCGAGGATTAATCGTGCCTTGGTGCTGTCAAACAGCTGTAATTTCTCATTCGGCGGTTGGGGGATTCCTGACTCATTGTGGATGGAATTCGATCATGGAAAGCATATGGTGCTCCGTTCCGTTTATTTGTTTTCCCCTACTGACCGATCAATTCACTAATCGAAAATTAGTAGTCGATGATTGGAAAATCGGATTTAATCTTTGTGACAAGGGTTCGATTAGGAGGGATGAAGTGGCAGAGAAAGTGAAATTTCTTATGAAAGGCAAAGAAGCAGAAGAAATGAAGCAACGGATTAAGAAAATCAGGAAGGAATTAGAGGATGGATTGGCAATTAATGGATCATCTCAAGTGAATTTTACAAAATTTATGGATGATTTGGAGTCCAAAATTCCGAAGAAAAATGTGTTAGCCGTAAAATTCGAGAATCAGCAATTAAACCATATTGTAAAATGATCTATTATGTAGCCCCTTAAAAATAATAGTTCCCTATATGGAATAATATTGTTTAGTATTCTCTCCATTTTAATTTGTTTGTGTTATTTTTTTTAAGTCAAAATGTTTCTTCCAAAGAGTGGCAGAGAAAGTAATTAGATTAATTAGAGAAAAGTTAATGGAATTCCATTAATTTTTAGTCAAATGAAAAACATTTAGCCTAAGTAATGGAGTTCCAGCCATGTATTTTACAAATTTGATTCAAATAATATGATTCAAAAATGATAAAAATATATTTTATTTAGAAAATAAAAAATTCACGTGAGAGCGAGTAAATCTCACCTTCATTAGGTGAGATTGACAAAGGGTAAATGACAATAACAAATAATCAAATTCAAAAGGTAATTACGATCATACAAAATTTAGATGTATGTTAAATATAAAGAAACGTTTACCTACTATCCTAATTCTTGAATCCACGCCCCTTCAATCAATGGGTCATATTCTCGGTGAGATGACGTTGCATCATGTCCTTCTTAATCATCCCAACCAAATAAATCTGAGGCCTATCTCTACCCCTCCTTTAGTCCTCGGCGGCTAATCTCTTGTGGGGCATCTACATATCTCCTCTTCACACGTTGAAATAATCTTGTGAATGTCTCGTATTGGATGGAACTAGCTCTTGATTTTTGTGAGTATTATCGCTTGAACGATCTAAGGCAAAATTCGATTATACAATAATTATCCTTTTAGAAATTTTCCTTTTCTTTTCTTTTTTCGCAGAATAACAGTAATAACTTATATTGGTCAAACACCTCAACTTTAAAAAAATATTCACATATTCTTTCAGAAAATAAAGATTATAGTTTGTCAGAAATTCAGTCAAGATATATCTATAAGAATACAAACAAAAAATTAACTCTACAGTTGCATGAATTCCTCATTGATGTAGAAAAAACGCAATAATTATGAACCAAACTAATCATGAAATTCATTATTGCCCATACAATTTGTATGCCATGTAACATACACGTGATATTTTTTTTCCTATAAGAAAGCTACAAAATTCACTCAGTTTTTCAATCAAATCAAATTAGTCTACCAGAAAAACTAACCAAATATTAATTTTAATTTCTAAAGAAATTCCCAATTGTGCATTTATGGCTGAATTAGAAAAGATCAAATTTAAAGTGGAGTCAGAAACATCAGAGTTCAATGTAACAATGAAAGAGACAGAGAAAGTAAAGAACTTGCTGGAAATAATTAAAGCCAATTTTGGTGATGATTTGTATTACAAACTTGAACACCATTCAATTGAAATGAAAAGTGATCAAGTCTTGTCTGCATACAACCTCAAAGATGGCTCAGTTGTTAAAGTAACATGGTCTGTCAATTCACCTTAGTTAAAGCTAGCTAGGCTACATTAATTATGTCATTGACATTTAAGTACAGTACTTTTTAGAAGTTATGAAATAAGTCCAAGAATATATATATGATGAACATCTTTTGTTATCCTTATAAGTAACTAGTCATTGGAAACAACATTGTAATGAACATATCAACTTTTATTGAAGAACTATAGTTTCAATTTCTTTTAATTAAGCCTATGGTAGCCACCCGTCTTTGAAAATACGAAATTTCACCTTTCAGCACATTGTCGTGGGATTCAATTGTAAATTTAAAATTTCATGATAATGACTATTTTCTGATTATATATATAGATTGAAAAATATTAATATGCTTTGTGAAAATTATGCCAGCCCACCAACAGTTAGCCCAAGAGACTCGAGTTGCTCTTCCAAATCAACCGCATTGATCCAAGACACGTATGTACGTGACCTTCCATTTTAGTTTAATGAAAACATTTTTAGATGTTAGGTGGTCTTATCTAATATATTCGTGGTAATAAAAAATTAAACAGAAAAATATCACAATTTTTCTTTAAAATTGAAGAGTTAAATGATGAGAATATTTGGTATTTAAGTGGAGAAGGATAGAGCAGCAAATGCATTATCTATCGAATTTTGCGTCATTAGCTCTCGGAAATTTCTTCTGTAGAGTGACATCGGATCATTATTTGTAAGGACTTTCCTCCTTTTTTTTTTTTACTTTTATGAAAAAATTGCTTAATTGGATAAATATCTGTAAGTAGGGGTGTGCATTCGGTTTTTCGGTTCGATTTTGTGTTTTTTGATTTCGATTTTTTGGTTTTTGATTTTGAAAAAGTCTAATCCAAAAAATTGATTTGGTTCGTTTTTCTCTTTTCGATTTGGTTTTTTTTCGGTTCGGCTATTCGGTTATGTCAATAATTAATAGCATAATCAAAATTATATTTGCATGCTTAAAAAAATAAAAATTACATACAAGGAGAAGTAATAATATTAAATCTCTTAAATATACTTTCTAATATACGTTACGAATAAAACTTTTAAAACACAATAACTTAAATTAAACCAATAGATGTCCAAACATAAAATCTAAACTAAATCATAATGAAACTTTCAATAAAATTAACTCTAGTTTAAAAATATTATAACCTAATACTTATAATTTAGGGAAATAAGAATGGCCAGTGAATTGGGCTTAGTCCTAAATCCTAATACGGTAAATTACTAACCCTAATAAAAATCATCTAACTAAAAAATTGAGATGAAAGTGGTTAATTATAACTTTAATTCTTAAACTAAATATTACATATGTAATTATATATATAAATTCAGTTTTTTCGATTTTTATTTTTTCTAAATCCGAAATCAAACCAAAAAATCAAAAAAAAAAAAAATCTGAAATCAAACCAAAAAATCCAAATTAAAATTCGATTTAATTTGATTTGATTTTTCGGATTAATTTAAATAATACAGACCTCTACTCTACTTTAAAATAACTTCATAATCTCCCCCCCCCCCCCCCCCCTTCTCTAGCTCTTTCCATCTTTCTACTCCCCCCGCCCCCCTCCCCACTCTCTCTCCCTCTTTCTTTCCCCTCCTTTTTTTGCTCGATGATAATCTGTATCAGTGCATATTTTATTATCAGAAACATGTATCTATGCATAGATACACTGATGAATGTGTTCGTCCATATTTTTGACACTAGATATCAAATACATGTATTTATGCATGAATATACTAAATATTAGATACCATATACATTGATGAAATATATTGATATTGGATATATAGGATGAAATAATATCAGATACACTAGATGAAATTGATTTTAAATAGACTGATACATGAAATTGATAGTAGATATTCAGATATATAAAATTTGTGAAATTAAGATACATTCTAAAACACTAGGTATTTTATTTTGATTTGGGGTTTTCATCCAATTAGGGATATATATGATGAGTTTGGTGAAGACGAAGATTTAAATAGCCAGATAATATAAACTTAATTAATAAATAAAAGTATAGGAATGATTTTGACCCTTATACTTAATTAACACCAATAATAGTGTATTTTTTTGTTGTTTCCTCTTCTTTCATAGCTCCTCTTCTCGTCATTTTATCAGAAGCAATAGTAAAAAGTATGAGCGGCAAAATTAAATTTAATCTGTGTCAATTTGTTTAAGTTTGGATGGATTATTGATCTGCTTATTTATTAGCTCAATTTATTTTAATTTAATTTATTTTAATCCATTAAAAATGAGTTGATATGTAACTCAAATTGGCTCATGAGAAATCTTGTCAAAATATTTTTAATTTTTTTTAATTTGATATGTTATATATAGTCATAATAAAGAAATAAATATTTTAGTTATATTTTTTTAGGAACTAAAATATTTAAAAGAATAAATAAACTTAGTAAATATTGGATTGAATCTTGACTTGTTTTATGATTCATTATCCAACTTGTTTTAATCCAAACAAATTTAAATTGAATTAGATCTTAACCCATTATAACCTGATCAAATTTTGACTCAATCCGTCCAATTATCACCGCTTAAAAGTCAATTGTTAGAGTTACTGTGACATCGGATTCCAATGAAGCTATCTGCTCTAAATTATTTCTAGCATTTTAGTCCACATAATCGTAACACTTGATTACCACAAAATACCTTATCATCTTATCATCACCAAGAAAGATTATATCTCAAACAAAAACAAAAACAAAAAAAATCACAAAATGGAAAATGAAGCTGTTGAAGAGAAACAACACCACATGATCCCTCTAATGACCCCTTATAAAATGGGAAACTTTCAATTATCTCATAGAGTTGTCTTGGCACCATTGACAAGGCAAAGATCTTATGGCAATATTCCTCAACCACATGCTATCCTTTATTACTCACAAAGAACCACAAAAGGTGGTCTTCTCATAGCAGAGGCCACTGTAATTTCTGAAACTGCCATAGGGTACAAAGATACACCTGGTATATGGACAAAGGAGCAAGTAGAGGCATGGAAACCAATTGTAAATGCAGTTCATGCCAAAGGAGGAATCTTCTTTTCCCAAATTTGGCATGTCGGCAGAGTTTCCAACAAAGGTAACTGACTTTTCTCCCATGAGTTTAGCCATTTTATCAAGTCATAGTTCACACTTTTGAGTGAAATGTAACACTATATGTAACTTTTGTGCAACTTAACGAGAGTTGATTTCCCAAATGATTCCACTCAACTGATTTCTTTCAATAGATTGATGATTTTCTGAGATGATATCTATTAATTGATTAATCAACTCGTCTTAACTGACTCCTTTCTACAGATTTTGAAATTGAGAAGAATGGTGACTTTCTGAAATGATAACTATTAGTAGTTGATAAATCAACCCTTCACCCCTTTTAACCGACTCCTTTCTATGAATTTTGAAATCAAGAAAAAAGGTTTCATGAAATTATAATAATAAATCAACCCTACTTATCTGGCTCTTTTGTATGAATTTTGAAACTGTTATCCCTCTTGTATTAAGGTTAGCAAATCAGAAACAATAAATATAAAAATAAAAAATAGTATCCGAGTCTACAGAATTCACTGTGTATTCTTAAGAAATTTAATCCCCTCACCGTACCCGAGGTTAAGGATTATTTCCTCCCAAGATAAAACGGATAAACTATTAAAGAAGTAGCGGTACCTCAAACTTCAATAATTTCAGCGAACTCAAAAGCCAGCAACAAAATCACACAAAAACTCAACTTTGTTTGTAAAAAAATATATGCAGAAGAGGTAGAATTCAATGAATTAAAAATGAGAGAAAAATCCTCTATTTATAGACAACAAGGGTAGTGCGAACAGATGTTTATTGTGGCTTATCGAAAAAGTCACAATCCTTCACAAAAGTCGCAACTCTTTAAAAAAGTCACACAATTTTTTGGAAAAGTCACAACCTTTTGAAAAGGTGACAATCTTTCATTTTCCATTCACACCTTTAAAACTCAATAGAAATCGAGAAAAAATGTGACTTTCTGAGATAATAACTATTAATCGATAAATCAATCCTTCTCAACTGTCTCCTTTTTATGAATTTTGAAATCGAGAAAAATGATGACTTTCTGAGATAATAACTATTAATTGATAACTCAACTTTTCTTTAATTGACTCCTTTCTACAGATTTTCAGCCCAATGGACAGGATCCAATCTCATGCACAGACAAGCCATTAAGTCCTCAAATTCGTTCCAATGGCGTAGATGTTGAACAATTTACACCACCTCGGCGATTGACAAAAGATGAAATTCCTCAAATCATCAATGATTTTCGAGTTGCTGCTAGAAATGCAATTGAAGCTGGATTTGATGGGGTTGAGATCCATGGAGCTCATGGTTATCTAATCGATCAGTTTATGAAAGACCAAGTCAATGACCGAAGTGATAAATACGGAGGGTCTATAGAGAATCGTTGTAGATTTGCACTAGAAATAGTTGAAGCAGTTGCAAATGAGATAGGAGCTGACCGAGTTGGTATAAGGATTTCCCCATTTGCAAATTACAATGAATCAGGAGACACAAATCCAAGTGCTTTGGGACTTTACATGGTTGAATCGTTGAACAAGTATGACATTGCGTATTGCCATGTGGTTGAGCCTAGGATGAAAACACCTTGGGAAAAATGTCAATGTCCTGAAAGCCTTGTACCCATGAGGAAGGCATTTAAAGGTACTTTTATTGTTGCTGGTGGTTACGATAGAGAAGATGGAAACAGAGCTGTGGTTGAAGATCGAGCTGATCTTGTCGCGTATGGACGTTTATTCATATCCAATCCAGATTTACCAAATCGATTTAAGCTAAATGCACCTCTCAACAAGTATAACAGGGAGACGTTCTATACATCAGATCCTGTTGTTGGCTATACCGATTATCCAATTCTAGAAACCACATAATATGATGTCGATATGCTTTTTTCGGGGTTGAAAAAGTGATCTATTAATAAATATAGCTAACATTTTTTGTACTTGAATTCTGTATGAATGTTTTCATCTTATTTAATGATAATACTTCAAGTAAAAATATGTACGGTTGCTGAGTGTCTTTGAAAATACCTACTATCCTGAAATTTCAAATTCAACATGTAAAGTTTCAAGACATTTCTATGGGTTTCACTTTGAACCGAGGGGTCTTTCGGAAACAACCTCTTTATCTTAATGAGGTAGTGATAAGATTTATGTATATCTTATCCTCTCCAAATCCCACGTGTGGAATTTCATGGGTATGTTGTTGTTGTATATATTGAAAAATACTAATATGCTTTGTGAAAATTATGTCAGCCAATCACCAGTTAGTCCATGACACTCTAGTTGCTCTTCCAAATCCACCACATTGATCCATGACACAAACCTTGCAATTGTCAATTTGCCATGGACCAGTCCACAATACAGGTGACCCTCCATTTTAGTTTAATGAAAACATTGTTAGATGTAGAATTTTAAAAGGTTAGGTTGAGTGGTGGGTGTTATGTAATATATTCGTGGTAATAAAAAGTTAAACATAAACATGTCACAAATCAATGAAGAGTTAAATGATGAGATGTTTGATATTTAAGTGGAGAAGAATAGAGCAGTAGATATATTATTTATCGAATTTTGAATTGTGCGTTATTGGCTCTTGAAGGTTTCTTCGGTAGAATGGCACGATGAGTCATTATTATTAAGGTTTTTATTCCTCTTCTTTTTACCATCTTTTTTGATATATATACATACAATAACATCATTAATTAAGTAGGATATAAAAACAAAATAATCAACGACAAATATAGAAATAAAAAATGATGAATTTGAAAAAGAAGAAACGAAAAAAAAAGCACGATCCAAACAAGCAAAATGAATAGAAATAACTCACATATTATGACCACAAAAAACTACACTAGAGTTCTAAACATTTGAGGAAACCCCCCTCCCCCTCTCCCCCCTCAAAAAAACTTTATGAACATTAGAATTTATCAATAAATCTAAAAATTAAAAAAAATTATCTGGAAAATAAGAGAGGATTAATATGAAGTTTAAAATGCTTGGAATAAGAAGAAAATATATCTTATAACGATGGATGAAGAGCTTCAAGCTTGGAGAAGAAGAGAAATTAAATGAAGAGATTCAGAACTTGAAGAGAAAAGAGTAGAAATGAATTGGATAGAATTAAAGTTTTTGTATATTTTAAAAAAATAAAAACCGAAAAGCAAATATAATCCCTTTTTTCCTATTCAAAATTTTCATTACAAAAGACTACGTATCTAATTTGCTACTAATATTATTATCAATTTAATAAATGCTTTTTTCAGTAAATATATTCTTTTTTAACCAAATTAATATATTGTAGAAAACAACCATAGTGGCCTTTCAACTAGACTTCCCCATTATCCCCCAAACAAACATGATATCAGCATTTCGAAATACTTGTACTCTTTTCTCTCATTACTGGTTAAACCCTAAACCCTACTTCCCTCTTCTTCTCATTTCAACCCAAAATTTCTCCATTCCCAAAGCTCGTTGTCACTCTACATTTCTTTTTGATTCAATGGAGGGTGGTGATTTCCTCAATCCTTCTTCTCTTTCGTCGGAGAAACTGGAGAAACAGTTCGAAGAATTCCGGCATCGTTTGGAGGAGTCAGGGAATCTACGGGAGCGGATACGAACAGTCGCAACGGAGATAGATTCAGTCACTCGGCTCATATATGCCAGTCTTCTTCTCGTTCATCAGTCTCGCCCTGTTGCTGGTATTTATTCTAAAATCAAAATTTATATGACTATCTTTTCATTTTATGCGTTTTTGAATTGTTAGATGCAATTTTAGCTCTAAATCACTTTCACATTATCAGAATGGCAAATTCATTATACTATTCACATCTTATTACATATAGTTTGAACTCTGTGTTCATTTAAATTGGCCAGGTGTTCTGGAGTGATGCTGTAGGTTGAGTTTGGAAATGTTTGTGCTTCATTTGCTTTTCTCTAATATTATTTGTGCCTATTATGAGTATATTTGTAGCATAGATGTCAGGAACAAGCAAAGATTGAAATATTTATCTGAAAGCATGTCATTGTCTTAGGACTTGTCTATTTTCACACTGCTTGAGTGATGTTCTTGGTGAAATGAGGTGGGGGCATGAAGCACTTCACATTTAAAAGAATGTAAATATCACACAATTTTAAAAATGCTGAACTCAAACCATTTGAAAGAGCTAAGATAAAATTTGAGAGCATATATTAAGCAAACTTGACAGTTCCTTACTTCAGACTTCTGTATAGTAGAAAAATGATAGTTTCTTTAAAAGAAAAAGTTCAAACAGTATAATAAGAGTAAGAGAAAAAGTATCTGCCTTGTAGCCCGGGTTTTTGGTCTAGTGGTAACAGCGCCCATGATGTGTGGGTTAGGTCCACGGCATAAGTTCAAACCCGATTGCAGAAAAAATGCTTGATATTTAAGTGGAGAAGGGTAGAGCAGCAGGCGCATTATCCATCGATTTTCAAATTGTGTGCCATTGTGCTTGAAGATTTCTCAGTTATTAAAAAAAAAAAATAGTACCTGCAATAATGTAGTATATAATTTGCATCCGCTAAAATCAACTTTAAGCTATAAAGTTTCTGGCATATGTTGTTGGATGTGACAAGCTTTTCGAGCTGTTTCACTTGGTTATGCATAAAGTAATTCCCGTGATAGAGGGAGCGACATAGTGCAATATATACTTTTTTTTCAAGGGAAATGATTGTTTTGACTTAGGAGCTTGTCAACTTCTCGAGAAATTTCACTAACCAAGAGCTTTACTCTTCAAAATTCTGTTAATAACTTCCATACATACAATTGAGGACAATTGAGGTCCAGACAACTTTTCTAGTATCCTTGCAGTTGTTATATATTAGCAATTTTCTTTTGACATGTGACATAGCCTAATAGCATTCTGTTCTATATGCTGCAATAGAGGTTATAGAGAAGGCCAAGTCTCAGATTGGAGTGCTGAAGGAACTTTACAGTCGGCTTGCAGAAGTTTTACATGAATGCCCTGGTCAGTATTACCGGTGAGTGATACTTGGAATTGTTACCCTTTTTTATTGATTTCTCAATATTAGATTATTTTTTTGTTGCCTTTCAGTCCTTGTAATTGCACATTTTTGGGTGGATTAGGTATCACGGTGATTGGAAGAGTGAAACCCAAACCGTGGTCTCATTGCTTGCTTTTATGCATTGGTTAGAAACAGGGACTCTTGTTCTGCACAGTGAAGTTGAGGAGAAACTTGGGTGTAAGTTTTTTCTCAGTTTATTTTCCTTTCCCCAAGAAGTCCTTGGATATTTTCTAGGGCAAAAGGCGTTGGTATTATTTTGTATAACATAATTATACTCTACACTAGTCGCATTGGGTGCATCATTTATTTTTCTTGTGATTTGTGATGTTTAGCTGTTTCTCCTCATATTTGGACATTTGGAGTGTCAATCTTTCATTTGAATTGCGAATACTGCTTTTACCCCATGGCCCTCTAAGGAAGCTTCATATTTCTCATTATCTTTCCCTATCTTATAATTTACTTTCTTAACCAATTAAATGTGAATTCAAATGATATATCTTTGAACATTTAGAGTTAAATAGTGTTTGTTGACAAGGAAATTTTTAATTATGGTTGGAAGCAAGGAAGACCAATGCTCACTCACCCTTGCTGTATGGTGGTGCCTCTCTTTGCACCCTTCTACTGTTCTTGGACAATTATCACCTTTCTTTATGGGGTTGAATCAGAATCTCTATATTTAAATTCTCTGAAAGCAAATGCTAATGAGGGAGCCCCTTCTCAAAAACAATTATGCTAATGAGGGAGTGCAAATGCCAATTGAAAACTGAAAGCAAGAGTGATCTTTTAAATTGGCTGTTTCTGCAGAAAAAAATATCCATGCCTTTTGAGGTGAATAGACTCTTAGATATTCAAAGTGAGCATTATGTTTATTTGTTTTTAAAAAAAGACATCATATTTATTTCTATCAGTTTTGATCTCCGTGTTTAATATTTGTTTGGATTGGAGAATATTTGAAGTTTTTAACTTTTCATTCTTGTCTACTTTGTAGTGACACCAACAGAATTTGGACTTGATGTTGATGACTATCTTATTGGTGAGTGTCCCTACACTTTCAGAAATCTTTGGTATAAAACTTGCTCTTATTCTTTTGGATGGTTAAACTTCTTGTTATTCTATTTGAAACATTTCAAGGATAATTAAAAGAGTAGGAGATTATTTGGTTCTGTTGGTTTGAGGCTCTAGTCTGCCACATGTTTAAGTAATCCATTATGCATATGCAGCCAGTGTTATTTCCAAAGGAGAGGCTTATATGTGAAAGCCTGGAACTTGCTTTTAAAGGATTTTTTTGCTTGCCAGGTTGGAGGCATCTTTCATGCCTTCCATGTTTGCTAAATACCACCTAATCTTCCTGTATGTGCGTCACTTAGGAGGTCTACCTGGTTCCTTTGAAAGAGAGTTTAAGGCCTTGTAACTTTGCTGTATTGTTTGATTCAGTATTTTTGGAGGTGCTAATACTTTTTGTTTCTGGCAGGTATTTGTTTCATGTCCAATGAGCTGGTAAGCACAAAAAGCTAGAACCAGAATATATATGATTTTCTGTTTTATATGACTAACTTAATCTTGGTAGCTCTGTCGTGGTTCTGACTCAAAGCTCCGCTTGTGTGAAAATTAACGTATAGAGTAATATGCCTAAGGTTGTCTTCAGTTCTTTCTTCTCATGTGGTAATCAGTGAATTTAATGCATTTCTGGAAGTTGGTTGTGGTTCGCTGTGAATATGTCATATGTTATTGGTGTGCAAAATTTTCAAGCAATGGTTTCTTAGCCAAACTAATTAGCAAGGGCTTTTGATAATATCGGTTATTGGATTGATGAATCATGTGGTAATGGTGTTGCAGCCTAGATATGTGGTGAACCAAGTGACAGCTGGGGATTACGATTGCCCACAGAAGGTTTTGAAGTTCTTGACAGATCTTCATGCAGCATTTCGCATGCTTAATCTCAGGAATGATTTCTTGCGCAAAAAGTTTGATGGTGAGCTTGCAATTCCATATAAATTAGATTGTCCTTCTTCTCCTTGATTTATAGAAAAGATCCTTATAAATTACATATTTAAATCACTAAGATTTCAAACTATCTTTAGTTGAAATTTGCTCTTGTAATGTGTAAAATGAAACACAGGAAAATATTATTAAATCTGAAAAATGAAATCTAGTCTTGTTTGAGCTAAAACAAGTGTACGCAGACCTCACCTTCCGCCCCCACCTCACTCCACTGCCACCCCCCACCCCCACCTTGAAAGGTGAATCTGCATTGTTCTTTTTTTTTTCCTGGCTGAAGGACTACTGAATTCTTCCACGTTTCTTTGACTCTTCTGTAAGGCAAGAAGTTACCTAATATGCACATTAACTCTTTATCTTTAAGAAGGGTGCAAATATTCTCTATGCAAGTATTCATAACTTGTATTTTTCCTTTCTCTGTGTTTCCCTTTAGATTCAAATATTCTTGTATTTATGATTTTAAATCAAAATCTTATATCCAATGGGTTCTTGACTTGAATTCTTCTATTTGAATTTCTGACTGTTGTTTTGTGCAGGAATGAAATATGACCTGAGGAAAGTTGAAGAAGTATTTTATGATGTAAAAATCAGAGGCTTGGCTGCTAATGGAGACTCAGGTGGAGAAAAACAGGCACAAGGACAATCTTGAATATCTATCTGTGCACTGACTATTAAAATAGGATTTTGTCTTTGTATTTGTGTATGTTCAAGGATGGGGAGTGGCTCTGTTCTCCTGTAATGCCTCAATGCTGATTCTGCTGATACTGTCAATGAAACAGAAAAGAGTTGGAAGTCTATGCTATTCCTTTTGCCAATGTGATGATTGTAAATTTCATCCCCAAAAAAGTTATTTTAATCTCTTGTCAAAATTAAAATATTGTGGCCGGGTGCCAGATAAGAAAATGCAAGTGTATAGGGTCTGTCTAATCAAATCATTGCTACAAGTCAGCCTTCTTTGCAATATATAATGTTTTGATCTCCTCCTCGTGGGCTTTTTGGTGGTAGGCCACCTAACTTCATGTGCTCCACATCCCTAGTCAATCAATGTTTCAACCCAATTCCCCCCCAACTCCGGGTTGCAAGATGTGGTATTCAACTTTGGGAAAATTTTGTTGATGAATTAAGTATATGACGTGTATTTACTCGAAATAGTGATAGTTCAAAAAAATTATAGTAAATATGGAGAGTTTGGGTTTTATTTGTTTTGCTCTGGATCTGTTCGCTTGGAGTTGAACTGATTCACGATGTATTAGTGTATCAATTCACTTTGTACGATAATATCGATTCTATCTGAAGGCAGGACTAGTGACTGACTAGAGTGAAGTTGTAACAAGGTAGCCGTATTGGAAGGTGCGGCTGGATCACCTTCTTTTCAGAGAGAGCTACTACACTTTGATACACTGATATAGAGAGAATTGATACACTTTATCACTATATTTGATAATTAGTTAAACTATTGCTATGATCGGTAATTAGAACACAAAGTGTCGTTATTTTTTAAAGGAATTTAAAAGAACATTATGGAATAGTGTAGAAAATAATTGTTTTGTAGTACAAAACATGGAATTTCTAAGAAACTTCCCTCATGTAATAGCCAAGGTTTCCTTGATTAAGACACCACATTCTTGTGATATGTTGTAAGAATATCATGCCTGTAGGTAGCAAGACAGACATCATGCTAATATTAATCATCTCATTATTATTCTAATACATGACCAATATTCTTTCCTTGATATAATGATTTTAGAAGCAAAGATCAAGCTCCCCTTTTGTTAATCTCTTTTGGAAATGTAATACCTCCGTAAATATCGTAAATATTGTACGTACTTTAGTCGAGAGCTGACCTCTTTTTATGCTTCTCCCGGAAATAGCCGTCCTATCTTGATAGAAGTAAGGTCTGTATACACTTTATCCTCTCCAGACCCCACGTTGTGGATTTCACTGGGTTATTGTTGTTGTTAAGTCGAGAGTATTCTTTCGAAAACAGTCTCATTATCTTTCTAAGGTAGGGCTACAATTTGCGTATCTATATCATTCTCAGATATCACTTATAGAATTTCACGTGATATATTGTTATTGTTATAAGTAATACCTCCTTTTAATTATTGGGGGGAAAAACATTCAATTACAACAAGCTTTCGAAGTATGCCCATCCTTTCTACCCATTCTAAAATCAACTTTATTGCAATTGCATTTTCAAAAAAATAGTGATGTCTTTTTAAAAAATATATAAAATTAATTAAACTATAATCACTGGCACCAATTTTTTTTGTTTTTTAAAAAACAGAAGCAGGAAGCTGCAGGTACATCCACTAATGAAGTGCTTTTTGCCTTAGGATAAATGCAAAAATACTGCAGCCTTACAATGCCAGTATTTTTCTCTAGGTCGTTTGAGAGAGTGTATTAGCAAGGTATATTAGTAGTAGTATCTTATTTGGTATACTTTTTTTAAGTTATGTATAACTAATGTTTGCATTAGTTATATACTCTATTGTGTATTAAGGTGTGTATTACTAATATCATAGATTTTTAGGTATTAATAATGCAAGAGGATTTAATACATGTATTAGCATATTAAAGACTCAATTATTCCTCAAAGTTCTTTTTATATCTTTTCCACCATATTATTAAGGATATTTTTGTAAATAAATATTTTTATGCAATGCATGCTATTTTTAATACACTAAACCAAACAATGCATAAGAAATATTTTATCTATAATAAATGCAATTAAAACTAATACAAGCATTATTAATGCAAACATTACTAATACACTTTGGATGTAGTAAGTTGGTAGATAAATATTAGTTGAAATTAATAAATGATGGATGTTTTTATAAAATATAAAAATTTGGGGTAATTTTTAAATTTTTAAAACTTCTCAAGTTTTCAAGTTCTAGTTTTTTCTAGAACTTGGAAACTTAAGATATTTGCCAAATATATTTGTCAAGTAATGACAAATTATATGTTAAGTTAGTATCTATTTGTTCGTGAATATTTTTCACTTTTTCCTGAATATTATTCCAAAAAATTGTTTAAACCAAAAAAATTATTATAATTTTTCAAATTGTTTTTTAAAAAAAGTCACATAAATTGAAATAACAAAATAATTTTTTATGTCGAACGCCTGCTAAGTGTCAGAAAAAGTGAGGTGGCTTTACCACTTTTAGTGCTTAATGGGTTGTTTATACGCAAAATTAAAGAGGAAAGGATAAACACACTGGCATTAAAAATAAATGTAGACGCTAAATAAAAAATTACGAAGTGTAGAAAATTAAAAGGCCAAATAATAATAAAAGATTGGATCAATCTTTATCTTTTTTCAACATGGAATTTGCTAATGTCAGCACCACTCAACCAATTATAATCTAGTGCTCTCATTAATTGGATGATTATTGTTAATCATCCTTCCAATATACGTACCCTTTATCCGCATTAGATTAACTCAAAGAAACTTTTAACATAATGTAAATCTTATGAATGAAATGGAATATCATATCGATGATGAACGAGAATTCTGAACATTTTATAAGGTTTAGATAATTATTTTTTTTTTTGAAATGTGAGTTTGAATCAAAATCTAATTTAATATGATATCAAAATCATACCTAATCCGATGTGAATACTCATAGAAAGAGGGTGGGATGCCCCCAAACCAATTGAGGAGGAGAGGGGGACAAAAATACCGCCGAGATGGAAATATTATCGATTGATGAATGTGTATGCTTGCTCATATAATGAAATCCTGAATAAAGAATATTCGTATTTGAACATGAAGGATGGTGATAGTGATGAATATTGTAATGGTATATCATATTAGTGATGGACGTGAATCCTAGGCTTATTATACGAGTTGAACAATAATTTTTTTTCCCTTTAAGCCAACGTTTTGAACATAAATGATTCAATACCTAATTTAACAATAACTTGTTTTCTTAAATTAATTTCTAATGTGAGATTTTATTCCCACATTTAATATTACCGACATTTTTTTTCTTGATTAATCAAGGTGAAATTGTAGAGCAACATGACTCAATTCTAGATTTCAAGCCCCCACTTCCCACTCCTTTTTTTTTTAATTACTTATGAGTTGTGACAACAATTATAAGTGGGAGATGGGCAGTGCACTTTTCCCAAGAAACTTATCTTATGATTTCATCTTTCATATCTTATCAACTTTGTTTTTCCATCTAAAATTAAATTCACTGATAAAAATATACTTAGCCTATCAGAGAATAAAGATGAAAAAAAGCTAGTGCAATTTTTTGATTTTTTAGAAATGAACATTACTCTTTATTTTACGAAATTCATGTTCGTACATTATCGTATCAAGAAGTACTACGTACTGTTAAAGGACCGCCTACCAACATATTGACAAGCGAAATATAATAATTAGTTTGAGACAAATATAGTATTAAGATAAAATTAAAGAATAAATAAGAATAATTTAGTTTAATTTATTCTTTTAGTTAATGTTTCTTTAATAATGTGTAAAAGATAAATATGACGAGTAAAATGGATTGAGAATGAGTATCATGTGAATAGTACTTTTATCCCTATATTGTTAATAGATATTGTCAATCAAATGGTTGCATATAGTTATCTATTATTGTCTTGTACTACTAACTAAACACTGTGATACATATGCGGATGTTTATTTATCTTTTTTTCATCCTCGAACGAGCAATATAATACTAATGCATTATTTTATGCTGGATTAATTATTTCTAGCCCATTATAATATCAATCACACGTGCTTTGCCTCTTTCAATTACTCAACACCAGTATGTTGACCTTTTAGTGATCCCAAAAGATTGGCTCTTGTATATATATTATATATATACATGTCTCATTTTCATACAAACACCACTCGCCTCTTCCTCTATAGTTTCATAAAATAGTTGATCACTCTCTTTGTATATTCCTTTTCAAATTACAGTGATATATTATCAAAATGGTCGATGGAAAATTTGTCAAGGCATGCCAAAAGATGGGCACCAAAGTGATAACTAGAGCAACTAATTGTGACAAATGTTGTAAGTGGACAAAATGGCCATTTGTGCAAGAAGATAACACTATCCCAAGGGATGTCCCAAAGGGTCACTTGGTGGTGTATGTAGGAAAATACCAAAAGAGGTTTGTAATCAAAATCACTTTGCTCAAGCACCCACTTTTCAAAGCATTGCTAGATCAAGCACAGGAAGAAATTTATGATTTCACTCATGTTGAGTCAAAATTATGGATCCCTTGTGATGAAAACATATTTGTAAGTGTTATAAGATGTGCCACATCTCCAAAAAATCGACGTATCTCCATATGCTTTTGATGTTTCAATCATATATAGCTTGTGATTAAATTTCATTAATTCATGATGTTCAACTCATAGATAGAATGTTAACATCTATTAATTGAAGTCTATATTATAACATATTGTATGTATATTCGTTACCTATGAATCTGAAAAACATTACTTCCTTAGGCAAGAAATTAAAGTTGGTAAATTCATTTAGAGTTGTGTCAAATTAGGTTTTGGTTCTAACTGACACCATTAAAAAGCCGACGGATTGTCCAAGCCTTATAAGATGCCCAGAATGTCATTCATTTATAAATGTGGGACGTTTTATTCATCACCTGCTCGCACATGGATCCGTGTATATATTCTTTCCAAAGTTCCATTGCCTGGTCTGTTGCGTGCACATTCATGGACCGTAGGTGTTTCCACCCCATCCATTTGTTTGGTTTTCTGGGGGGGGGGGGGGCATATTGAGCATAACTCTGACACTATATAAAATTAGGTCTTGAACCTAATTCACACGCTCAAAAGCTTAATTATCTCAAAGTGAGGAAGATTGTCCAAGACTAGGAGTCCAGGATTCCATTCATAATTCATTCATCGATATAGGACATTACATTCATCAATTTGCTTAGTGGCGTATGTGAAATAATGTGAAAGTAGTAATATCAGTCTATTTATCACAATTTAACTTGTATGTGTTCGATCTATGTCATCACATCTTGTGTGAATTGATGCTTATCTTGTGTTGATTCAAGCAACATGGGCGGCTTAATAAATTTGATGGTCTAAAACCAAATGTTGAGAGTGACAATTTAAGCTTATTTAAAGTCTCAAAACATGATTTGAAACACAAGTAAAGATGGAAAAGAGTAACACCAACTTGTAAAATTAAAACACAATATCAAAATGAGGGATCAAAATTTGTTACACTCAGAATGAGCATGGATGTATTTGAGATTAAACAAGGACCAGAAATGTTTTAATTCATCTAAGCTGAACATAATAGGCAAGTCTTGCAGTTCAGAAGGATTTGTGAACAACTTAACAAGATAGTTATACTGAAGATATTACCATGTTTTGTCAATTCAGCAAAATTTACGAACATTGAAGAGAGAGTTTTGCCCTTGTAACAGAACTTTGTGAAAAATTTGTACCAATATTATGTCCGTGTGAGATAACTTGTGAAAAATACATGTTTTGCCAAATTTGATAAGACTTGTATACTTTGCCAAATAGAGACTGAAAGAAACTTCTATTTAAAGGCGTTTGAGACATCTACCTCTTTTCCGTGATTTAAAAACAAAGGGTAGTAAATGAAACAAACTAACCTAACACACTTTCTTATTACGAATGAAAACTATTGAACCATCGTAATTGCAATAAAACACAATTACAATAGAATGTTATTCTCAAATGACGGGGAAAAAACGTAGTAATTAAATCCCTTACAACTATGGGATATGGATATACCATTAGCAACTGGCATAACCCAATCAAAAATACTAGAAAAACCAGAAAATATTACTCAAAAACTGGAGTAAGAACATGACATGCCCACAAGAGGGAAATCCCTCATTCAAAAATCGGGCTTCTCAGGGTATGTGCAACCAGGCCTTTGGATGACAACATTTGATGCATAACATCCGGCTTTTACACAATCTGCAATTGGTTTTTCTTGCACCAATTGTGCAAGGAATCCTCCAACAAATGCATCCCCTACAAAAGTTTAAACACAAATTATGTAATTTCTTGTGTATTTTTGATTTGTTTACCAAACAAAAGCACCATAGAACAGGGTGTGTACATGATAAATCATTAAAGCATTTCGTGCATCATGGGACACAGTTCAATCAAGTCATGCTAAATAATTTTATTCTAACAGAAAAAATATATTATCTAGAAGGTAACAGGAGGCAATTAGGAGGTGTTATATTTTATAAATCTTGTTATTAACTATAAGAATTGGTACAACACTTCACATTTCCAAAAAGCTTGTAAAACTTTATAAAAGTAGGTGCAAAAATATATCTTGTTCTCTTAATCAATCAAGAAAGTTGCAAAGTAGTTTGGTCAATGAGAAGTCCGCAAATTAGGATTCTGATTCCTATCCACTTTATAGTTTGAATTTTCTAGATAAAAAAACTTAAAAGCTTGTTAAATGCGTTAAAGGGTGCAGTTTTATTAGTACAAAGGCAAATATGACTGAATTCAAAGAAACTTGTATGCTCACTTCAACGTTTTCCACTACAACAATAAAGTCATAAAGCTATCTTGTGACATTGAAGTAACCAAACTTCCACTATAATAGTAAAGTCACAAGACTATTTTTCGTTACATTATTTATAAAGTCACAAAACTTATCAACCATGGTTGTAGTCACCTTGATGGTTAGGTTGGGACGTTATAGTGGGTAACAGTGAGAAAAGTTCAGTTACTTAATGTGACAAAACATACAACTTTGTTACATAAGAGTGTTCAATTTAGTTACTTTATTGTCACCAAAAACAGTCGTGACTTTATTGTTATAATGAATAAAGTTCAATGACTATGTGAAATTAACCCTTCAAAGCAAAGTACCAGTTAATCAGGACTAACATATATTTTCCACTAAAAGAGTGGGTATTTTAATTCTACTGCTAGAGAAACAAGCAAAGTTAATATAAACCACATACCAGCACCATTGGTGTCAACAAGTTTCTCTTTTGGCAATGGAATTACTGGGAACAGCTTCACCTTCCCATCCTCAGCCACAACAACTGGATCAGCACCCTGTGTAATGACAGTGATTCTCTTGCGTGTTCCTGATGCCTTTGGCAATTGGGAGATCTTCAGAGCTATTTCTTCAACATTATCAGTCTGGTCATTACAGCATAAGTCAGCTATACAACACAAACCCAAATAACTATCAGAAAGCTGAAGCTAGTCATCCATTACCTCCCAGCCATGAACTCTAGAGAAGGTTCTTGCCTCTGTTTCATTACCGAAGACAAAGTCCATATACCTGAAAACAAGAGATGCAAGTCCTAATCAGTATCTTCTACACTCAAGTAACCTCAAATAGGTGGGACATTGGCCTTACGGCAGGAATTTCTCTTGTTGATCCTTGAAGAACTCACAGATAAATGGTGCTGAAAGGTTCATTGAGAAAACCTGCAGCAATTAGGAAATTATATGATTGTTTCATTTTAACACTATAAAAGCAGTCAAACACAAACGATGTCAATGGTCAGACCTTGTTCTTAGCAGCTGCATGCTCAGCAACAAGCTGAATAGATTCTGGAGAAACAGTGAGAAAGAATCCAGCGATGTAATAATATTTGGCCTTCTCCACTGTAACACATACAAATTAGTTTAACATGAAAATTATGCATTTGCATGGGGAAAAAGAAAGAGGAGTAAGGGTTCCTACCCAAAGCCCAGTTCTCTGGGCGTTTCAAATGGTCAACCTTGTAGCAGTTTGCAGCTGATAAGTTTGCAACCAGCGACCTGGAAAATTTTGGTTCCAAACATCATTTCATAAGAAGTATTTGAAATCTTGAGAAAGATGAGTTGATCATGTTTTAAACTTTTTCTAACTGAAAAATATTTTTTTCTTCTTTACCCCTCTCCTCATAAGTTAAGAGTTTAACTGTAAAACAGAAAGGAGGTAAAACGGTAAGCAAATTGCTCTAGACTAACCTTTCGCCGTCAAGCACACAGACAGCACAAGTACCCGTTGGACTCTCATCCTCATAGTAGTGAACCTATAGGCACCCATGTGTAAAGATCATATGAAATTAAAGTCTTTCTTTACCATGTTATCACTCCAAATGATAGCAAGATGAAGGCAAAATGATGAGTTGATAAATTTGAAAGTATTTAATAATAACCCCGCACCCCCACCCGGAAAAAGTAGAAAAGAAAAACGCAGACAAGGAGAAAATTAGAGACAAAGAATTTACATTAACACCAGCATCTTTCGCGTTTTTCTTCATCTCCTCTCCGAACTTGTCCTTCCCGATAGAGCCCATGTAACTTGTTGCACCTGGAATTTGAAGCATCCACTGCAAATGAAAATGGAAAGTTATTCTTCTGGACTAAATAGGCCATGTAAGATTGCAAGAACCAAGGGAAAAACAAAATGACAACACACCTGAGCTACTCTGATTGAATTTTGAGTTGCACCTGCAAATCAGAATTGTAAAGACAACGTGTTTAGTGTGTCCTGCTATCTTCAATGCAAAATATCATTCAATACAGATGTTGTTAAGCAAGGGATCAAGTGATGGCAGTTTACCTCCAGCAATGAATTCAACCCTATACTTGGATGTCATTTCTTCATACCTAGGATATAAAAAAAAATTATATCAGCATTTTGAATTTACAAAGCATATTCCTTGATAAGGCAGAAGGGGAGCTTGGAGTAACTGGTAAAGTTGTTGCTATGTGACCAGGAGGTCACGGGTTCAAGCCTTGAAAACGGCATCTGGCAGAAATGCAAGGTAAGGTTGCGTAAAATAGACCCTTGTGGTCAAGCCCTTCCCCAGACCCCACGCATAGCGGGAGCTTTAGTGCACCGGGCTGCCCTTTTATTCCTTGATAAGGCACAGGACACAACTTTTTCCTTCAGCACAATCAGTTCTAGTGACTACTCTCTCTTAATGTTTGTACTCCAAACATACAATTATTCAGCAAGGCAAAGACTTCACATTTAATATCAGAAAAGTAATAGACCAGTCATTAAAAGAAACAATTCATATTGATCAAGAACAAGATTAACTCTAACCAGAAAAATATCTGTACAAGTATCTTTTGAAAGCATTAAGCCTATCCATAGAAGAAATATAGTGATTTCTTGGACAATGCATTTACGATTTCACATGCAAACTTCATTGATTTTTGACAAGTCATATTCAAAAGTTGTGATGATGGGGTAATTTAAAGTGAATCATCAAGAAATCATGGCACCTAGTTTCCCACAATAACATGGTGTGAAAAATTTATATCTGCATATTCGATGATAATGTGAGGTGATACTATCTATAACTTCCAAATTGACTAGAAATTTTAATTTGAAATAGAATGAGCACAGATCAATTCAAAATAGGGTTTTTAAGCGGCTTTGTATTATTTTTAGCTTGTATTCTACATGATGTTTGATAATTATTCAACACAGATGAGCAATCAGGCAACCCATTTATTATTTTACACAAGAAATCAGGAATAACTGCAAGAAACACTATAATCAATCTTCAACTAATAATTTTGAATAAAATCATCATTGCCTGAATCAAATTGCAAATCATTTTTATCGTTGAGTACATTACTAATGACTCTACAACCCGTTATATTCCATCTATCTTACACAAGGTCATTTATTCCCCAATAAGGTTCTCTTATTTTCCTATTAGAAAGGAACTATAAGTTTTCTCTAGTGTTTTACACAGCACATAAGTAACTAGCACAATCAACAGCAACCAATGCCAACAATGATACCAAAATGACAGTCAGGAAAAGAACCAATTTGCAACTCACTGCCTCTGAATCCAATCAGCAGAATTATCACTCATATTTATGTGTGAGCATCAATCCAACAATAAATACATTAATTACAGAGGCAAGTTTATCAAAACGGACGTAAAATAAACTAATTAGTGCAAACAAAAAAAGCAATCTACAATCCTAAGCTACTAAATGTGGATAGACACATTAAGCCAAGTGCTTACATAGGCAAGTGTTTGTCCTCAGCAAGAATAGCATTGTTCATCTTGATGTCATACCTGAGATTTTTAAAAAACAAAAAAAACATATCATTCAAATTAGAATATGATTTTGCATCCAAATCCAGGCAAAACTAACGACTTTTAAGAGCTATAATACAACTTTACTGTAAAACTAAAAACTAAAAACTAAAACCAATGTATAATACGACGATTCAAAATCAAAATCCCAAAATAAGTGGAAATACGCAAATAAACTTCGAACATTCACCAGATCTATGAAATCAAACTTACACAGCACAAAACTAAACAGTTTTGATTAGCTAAAAATGCGGAAAAAAATAGGGATGATAAAATTACTTACTTGTTTAGGAAATCTTGATCGATAACAGCTGAGATATCGAGCAATGGATTGCCCATACCCAAAAGAATTCCTTCATACTCCATTTTTGATATGATATTTCTGCGTTTGTAGCTATGGAGTTTGTTTTCAGATCTCAAATTAGGTGCAAATTTGGCTTTAGGTATGTGAACTGCTTATATACAACTGCGGAGTTCGGGTGTTGGTGAAAATGTCGGTAAATGACAGTGACACCCTTGATTTTATTGTTCAAAAAAATAAAAAACTTATAGATTTTTATATTTAATATTAATTTTTTTATTTTATTATATGTGAAGTTATTTATATTCACATGAATATGTCTTATTATTATTCTTAAATTTCATATTCAATCAAATACTATAACATAAATTAAAACGGAAAGAATAAATAATTTGCTACTTATATGATTGTTGTTGTTATTACATAGTCATTTCCTACTAAAAAGAAAAATACAGCGTATGTCTCTAAATTTTACAAGGATTAGATTAGTATACAAATAAGTTACTTTCTAGGATTTGAAAATTTATATTTAGGCGTTATTCTAGTTTTCGATGAAACCATTAACTTTACGAATGCATGAGGTTTCACCTTCTTTGCAAAGAAATGTTGCATTGCATTTGCTCGAATTCGATATATATTTTCCTAATCTGACTTCTAAAGTTATTTTTAGGTACCTAGTTGGTATAATAGGTCAAAGTGAATCCCAACACTTCGTTAGCTAGCTAATAACTGATTATCTTATATTTAGATCATTATATTAGAAGTAAAATAATAAATTTGATTGATTGAGATATTAACTGTTTAAATATTATTTTGGAAATTAAAATAAATGAACCTAACCCAGCGTGACATTAGGCTTTCCAGATCTCGAAGTTCAAAATTGGTAGGTTCCACTTCATTTTGGTGGGGTCCTTTCACCAATTATTCCTCTCACTAGTCATTTTTTAAAAAAAAATATTACCGCATTTTTTAACTTGGTCTTAGTTAATATCTACATATTCCAATTTTGGCTATGCACGAATAGATACATAATCATGTACAAAATTAAATAAGTAGACACGTGTGTTCTACAGATATAATATGTGTCATACATGACATAATATAAATCAGTTCAAGTATATTTCACACAAATTGTCATATAAAATGTGTGTGTCTACTTCAATTTTATATAAGTTTAAGAAATATCCAAAAATATACTGCATAAATATCATATGAAATTAAATTAAATGACATATTTATATATTTTAAAAAAAAAATCACTCATGCTTCCCTTTGTGCTGCAAACAAGGGTAAAGAAAAATCAGTTTCTTTGCCAAATGCACATATAAACTATTAAATTTGACATGAAATATTAGATAGATACTTTAGCCTTTTTTTAGTGGTCATTTATACCCCATGGGCAATTGGGTGAAGGACACTGCTTGCTAAGGTGTCAAATGAACAAATAAAATCGTCTTACAAATTATATTTTGTTTTCTTTTACTTTTTTTTTTCATTTTTTTTTCTCTCCTTTTTTTTTCACACCCCTTTGTCCCCCTACGTTTTTCTTTTTACACGGCTATAAATAGCATAATTATTGTGAAAAATGATATATAGAAGAATTCTCTTACTATTTTTTTCTCCTTCTTATTTTTCTAAGTTAGTTTATTTTATAACAAATCTTTAAATGTCTAATTTAAAAGATAAAAATGTCACCTCTTTAGAAAAATATACATACAATAAACATCCTTTCCCCCTTTCCTAATAAAATTGTATTTATGTCGGTTATATCAATTCAATAAATATATGTCACACTTTTAATCTATACTTTTTTATGGCTAAATACTAATTAATTAATGTATACGTTCACTCCAAATTTTTTAATTTAATTATAATAAAGAATATAATTTGATGCAAATATTGAATTCTCATAAAACTTTATCCTCCCTTGACATGCAGAAAACTCCCCCCACCCACCCACCCCCACCCCCACCCAATATGTAATTACAGAATCTTTAAGATAAACATATGGATTTATAAAGTTTATTCCAATTGGCTCAATGAGTTCATTTGAAACATCGAGATGATAATATTTGATTCGGTCGATTTTCTCGATTTGATGATCATTTCTAATAGTCATCAAAAAAAAATAATTAAAAATTAAAGAATCAAACTTTCATAAACAAGGCAGAAGTTTAAGAGTCAACCACTTAAACTACTAAAATTTTCAAAAAAAAATACTCTTTTTATTCACTTTACTTGTCACATTTGAATTCGATACCTAGAATAATGATTGACATGACTATTTTACCTCACTATTCTTATTAATGGATGTTTAGTATTAGAAATTGAAAAATAATTTGAAAAATAAGTAATTAATGTTAAGATTAAAACATGAAAAAAATAATTAACTTTTCTTGATATATTAAAAGTAACCGATAAAAATAAAAATTTATTTTTAAAATAGTGGACAAATAAAAATGAAGAGTAATATAAAAATGTTAGTAGTGGTGGTTGTCCACATTATGGGACCCACTTTTCTTTATTTTCTTTTACTCTCCTTATTTTGCTATGTTATTTTATTTTATAACATGATATTAGTTTATTTTATAACATGTTATCAACACGAGTCTTCATTGCTTTGAGCTATATTTTTAAGAAGAAAAATATGGATATGTCTCAAATTTTATTTGGATCAAAGATCAATCACGAGGATATTTGTGTAATTGATAGTGGAACAACTCACGCCATTTTTAAAGATGAAAAATATTTTTTCAACTTGCTCAAAATAAAAGCAAATGTCACTACAATTTCTGGTAATTCGAAAATGATTGAAGACTCCGGAAAAGCTACTATATTTCTGCCTAATAGGAAAAAAATTGTTATAGAAAATGCACTATTCTCTTCTAAATCCCCAAGAAACTTGTTAAGTTTTAAAAATATCCGCAGAAATGGATATCATGTTGAAATATTAAATGAAATGAATATTGAATACCTTGGTATAACCAAGTGACTCAGCCATCAATATATTTTGAAAAAATTATCAACTTTATCGTCTCGCCTATATTATACAAAAATTAGTGCAATTGAAGCACATTTGATCGTAAATTAGAAGTTTACTGATCTAAATACATTTGTGCTATGGCACGATCAAATAATAGCAATTAATGAAGCAAGTGGAGAATGTGTGTGGTTGAGATCGATGATACAGTTCATCAAAGAAAGATGCGGCCTGAAAAATGATGTCAAAGTACCCACAGTTATATTTGAAGACAATGTTGCGTGCATAACTCAATTGAAAGGTGGCTTCATAAAAGGAAACAGAACGAAACATATTTCACCAAAATTATTCTTCACACATGATCTTCAGAAGAATGATAATATTGATGTACAACAAGTTCGTTCATGTGATAATCTTGCATATTTATTCATAAAGGCATTACCAACATCAACTTTTGAGAAGCTAAGATATAAGATTGGAATGCGTCGTCTTCAAAATATCAAATGAAGTTTTCATCAGGGTGAGTAAAATACTCGCTGCACTCTTTTATCCTTAACCAAGGTTTTGTCCCACTGGGTTTTTCTGGTAAGGTTCTTAACGAGGCAGCATTCAAGGCGTATTACCAGATGTGTGTACTCTTTTTTTCTTCACTAGGCTCTTTTTCACTGAATTTTTTCTAGTAAGGTTTTAACGAGACACAAAATCTATAGATGTTCAGGATAACTATGTATATTTGTTCTTTCACTAGAATCTTTTTTTTGCGCATGAACATCCAAGGAGAGTGTTAGTAGTAGTAGTTGTCCACATTATGGGACCCACTTTAGAAAAAAAATTACTCCCTCTCCCTTATCCCTTCTTTTCATGGAGGCTATAAATAGCCATACACGAAGAAGAAAAAAAAACATAGGCGATCATCTTTTATCTTTTGTTCTCCTTTATTTTCTTTTATTCTATTCTTATTTTGCTACGTTAGTTTATTTTATAACAAAAAAAATATTTTCCGTTAGATTTGGAAAACAGTCTCAATTTGGAGTAACAAAACTTTCTCCCTATTGGTGGAGAATTTGATATTTCACCTCATTTCTTTTGTGGAAACCAATCAATGGACAAGAAAATCACCTTCCTTATAATAGGAAATAGATAATAATGAAAGATAAAACGCAATAGCAAAAGCACTAACATGGTTTTAGGTGCAGTGTGAGACTATTTCATTCTTAATTAAAAGTTTTTGAATTCGAGTCCTGAATATGGAGAAAACCATGCTGGAAGTGTCACACCCAAATAGGTCATGTAGTGCACGATTCGAATTTAATCGGAGCTCTAATATAGACACTGGACACCGAAAGCAAAACAAATAAAAAAAAATGAAAAGCAATAGGAACAGAACATATAAGCATAAGGTCACTTTTCTTTTGTTTTCATTGGAAAAGAGACTTATTATAGCTACAAACCAACATATTCAAGAAAGTTTACATTCAGTTAACTCCAAAAGAAAAAAAAGTAGATTTAAAAATTAATTCAAAATATAGCAAGTAATCGACAAACATTAACATAATAAAATCTGTTGCTTCACTGCTAACATATTGGAAGTGGAGCACCATTCCATTCCTTAAGGCATTCTAACAATGAATCAATGATTTGGCCATTGCACATTGCTGTGAATACCTTCTCACATTCTTCACCTGGTGACCTCACTTTTTCTCCTGTCAACAATTCCGTCCCGAGCTCTTCCCTAACGAATCTGTAGAGAGGGTATGATCTGCATTCCGTGATCCTGTTTGCAATCGCGGGGCTCCCACTTTCCAATGCGACTCTAGCACTCTCGACTTCTTTTGGTAAAACAGACTTTAACTCATCTTCAAAAGCTACAATCTTTTGAAAGATTGAGCTGCTCGCGTTCTTCTCATTTTCTCCGTTTTGCAAGGCGTGGTCTACAAGGACTTGCCTCAGTTTCTGCATCAGTGGGTAGTTAGCACTGCAGGGGTCATCAGCATAGGTGAAGAGGTACTCCCTGTCCACGATACGGAGCAAGTCTTTCTCGCAGAATCTTGATGGATGAAGTTCTCCGTTGGCACCCATTGTCAAGGTCCTCTTAGCTACTTGGCTCACCGTGTTCTTGACAGCATTCCTCAAATTCTCTTCCAAATGCCTCAAGTCTATAGCTTGGCAAAGTGCCACTAGGTATGTGGATGACATGAGCTTCAAGATGTCTACTGCTTCAGCTGTTTTTCTTGCTGAGATTAAGCCCAAGGAGTTCACATCTTGGTTGTGTTGCTCCGCGCTTTGTACGTGGTTAGTAACTGGATTTGCCAAGAATTGAAGCTCTGAACAGTATGAAGCCATAGCAATCTCAGATCCTTTGAAACCGTAGTCCAAGCTTGGATTCCTTCCTGCAGTCAGATTAGATGGCAACCCGTTGTTGTAGTAATCGTTGACAAGCTCGGAGAATTGTGCAAACATCAATTTCCCTATCGATGCAAGGGCTAATCTAGCATTGTCCATTGAGACACCAATTGGAGTGCCCTGGAAATTGCCACCATGTAAAGCTTTGTTTCTTGAAACATCGATCAAGGGGTTGTCATTCACTGAATTAATCTCCCTCTCAATCATCTTGGTTGCAGAACGGATGACTTCAATCTGAGGGCCAAGCCATTGGGGCGACGTTCTAAGAGCATAACGATCTTGCTTTGGTTTCTGCAGAGGATCCATTTCGTGTAGCTTCTGAGCAGCCTTCACATAAGCGCTGCCATCCAAAATGTGTTCCATGATTGCAGCAGCCTCAATTTGTCCAGGATGGTGCTTCAATTTATGTGTCAAATGGTCAGTGAACTCGGGCTTTCCATTCATCACCTCAGCAAAAATAGCTGAGAGAACTTCACTAAAGACCGCGAGAACATTGGCATCAAAGAGGACAATCGAGGCCAAACCAGAACCAACAGCAGTACCATTCACAAGTGCAAGTCCTTCTTTAGGCTGCAGCTCGAAAAATCCACCATTAACTCCAGCAACACGAAACGCTTCCTCAGCATTCAACGTCTCACCATTAGGTCCAACAGCCTTGGAATTAGGCCTGCCAGTGAGTAATCCAGCAATATAGGACAAGGGAACAAGATCACCCGATGCAGTGATTGTGCCACGAAGGGGCAAACATGGAGTAACATTGTGGTTAATCAACTTAGTGATTGCTTCCAAGATCTCAAATCTGATGCCAGAGTAACCTTGAAGAAGAGTATTGATCCTAACAAGCATGGCTGCCCTTGTGCTTGATTGTGGCAATGTGTGACATGACTCTGTACCATTGCCAAAAACTCCAGCATTCAAGAATCTGCCGAACCAATAACATCAAAAATTAGATATGCCCCACAACACGTCAAATGTAATTAAATTATTTTCATACTAGTAAAAAGAGAGGAATGGGCCTTAGCTCTTATGTCAGAATTATGTAGGAAGAATAAAAGAAACACTTGAAAAATGTGATATAGTCATTATTATGCCCATCAAGAAAAATGTGATCAGTTATTATTAGGACTTCTGAAAAAACTTTTTGCCACAACCTAAAAGATCAAGTTTTTTTTTTTAATTAAAGACAAGTGCCCTTCCCCAAAAGAGAAAAAAATTGTTGGAATTTATCATTTATAAAGAAAGAAGGTTGATGGCACAACAGTAACAACACTGTGTCTCATAGGAAAGAATGAACTATTTATATGTGCCCACAAATTATACCTCACACACTTTTCCTTTGCTAGGAAAAAGTAAATCTCACCTAATATATTTCTATGACTACAAAAATTTAAATTCTAGTCTCACGTAGTTTTCATTTCCATTTTGTTGACCACTAATTAACAACTTAGCTGATGCCACTTGTATTTATTACTCTACATAAGTCCACCTACCTATTTTCTTTAATTTACTTTAAATAAATATTTTCCTAAAGAATATTTAGGCGGCTATTTCTTAAAAAACTAACTTTTAGCAAAAAATCAATGAATTATTGATCTTTTCTTTCTACTGTGCAGAAACTATAGATTCCTACTGACAAAGTTCATATAAACAGGATCGCCAAAAATAAAAGGCAGTTTAAATACAAATCTTGTTGAAAATCTCACCAATCCTAATAGGCTAATAAAATATTTGAAATCTATGGTACTTTGTGTTACTTGCTTTAGCCTGCTCAAAACAACACACCAGCAACAACAATATTGAGTGAAATTCCATAAATGGAGTTTCGGGAGTGTAGGATATATGAAAAGCTTAAGTGTATCGGGCTGCTCTTTCTGTAGAAAACTATTTTCGAAAGACTTTTGGCTCAAAAGTCACCGTGGTAAGTCGGAGAGAAAAACAATATATATAACGTAATAGCAAAAATTGAAAAGCTATCCAAATTTTACAAGACAAGAATAATAACTTATTAACTCAAATTAGACAAACAAATTAAAATTTATGGAATATTAAACATGTTATCATATTTATATGATTATAGAACTTTTCCAAACCTATACTCTTAAATATTGTATTAAATAGGTTCACATCAATTGAAACAAGCGGCGTAATATACATGTTGATGATGTAAAAGCAAAGGAAATCAAAGCAAGTTAGATGGAAAATGGTTTACCTAATAAGTTCCTTTTGTAGAGCACCACCATTCTTGGTTCTCCTATGAGATGTAGCACCAAAACCAGTAGTAACACCATAGCTATCAGTCCCTTTACCCATACTTTCCATTACCCAATCACTGCTAGCTTTAACACCAGCCCTAGCATCCTCAGAGAGCTCCACTTTCACATTTTCAACATTAACCCTTGAAGCTATTGAAGCAACTTGTGCCACTGTCAATGTCTCACCACCAAGTTTCAGAACTGGCTTCCTAAACTCTGCCACCATCTTCTTCACTTCATCTAAATGGCTACCCCTCAATGACTCTGCTGCCATTTCCCAGTTCAATGGATCCGCTTTGATGCAAAAGTCCAAATCTTGATGATTATTCTCAATAACACCGGCCATTTTTTTTTTTCAAGAAAATGTAAAAAGATTGGATTTTTATGTGAAAAGATTCGAGAAAATATAAAGGGGTTGGTTTTTTTGGTGAAAAAATTCAAGAAAATGTAAAGGGGTTGGCTTTTTAGTGAAATGATCCAAGAAAATGTAAAGGGGGTTGGTTGATTTGGTGAAAAGATTGAAGAAATTTGTATAGAAGAAGAATTGTTGAAGAGAGAATAATGTAATTTAAATGTGAGGATGGGTAGAAAGATCCTGATTATTGAAGAAGTAAATTGTGGTATAAATAGAAGGGGGGAAATGGTTGTAATTTTTGGTTGGTGAGTTGATAAGAGGTCCATTTAAAATGATTAATTAAAATGGACCGTTTGATGAATTATGAACATTTTCTTGGTAGGTGAACATAAGAGAAATTATATGGACCGTTTGATTGAAAAAGGAATGTGCGGTTGAGATATGGACAACGTGGGGAAAGGATGCAATATGACTTTCAAGAGGTTTTTTATAAGGGGGTTGGTGGATTTGGCAAAAGGTTTGGTGCTTTTGAGTTGTTGAGACACTAATTAAAATTGTGGGGGCGGTGTCTGGGGATGAAGGATTTGATGAAATTAAGTTAGCGATTCATTATATATTCTAAGTTAGATTTGATGAGGTATGGTGTGTTTGGGTTGTTGAGACACTAATTAAAAGGGGGGGAGGGCGGAGGAAGTAACGAGGGATTTGATTATATTAAGTTAGCGTTTGATTATATATTTTAAATAAGATTTTAAAAATTTATTTTTAAAATATTTTAAATTGTAAAAATTAGTCCATGTCCTTGAAAAAAATAAACTTTTTCTCAGTATATGTCCAAATATAACTTTCAGTTTCAAAAATTAAATTTTTTAAAAAAATTATTTTTTAAGTTTTAATTTCAAAATTTATAATCAAATCGAGATAAAAATCTGGCTAGTTCAAAAGTGGTAGGTTGGCTAATTGGGGGAGTTCTTTTTTCCTTTTTTTGGTTATAATATATATATATATATATATATATATATATATACTTTATGATAGTTCGATGTTTGTTCCTACCAAATTACTATTATATTTAAATGCTTGTCATTTTGAGAAATAATTGCACATGATGTTTCGCTAACAAATTTCCTATCTTTTTTCTAAAAATAAAATGTACTGTTTTTTGAAGCTTTAAATAGCATAACAATAAAATAAAGTAATATTTTGAGATTTTTTTTTTTTATTATTATTATTTTAAAACGGTACAAAGATAAATTCATAGGTTAACATATCAAGAAAGTAACATTTGAATTAGTGCGGCAGGGAATTGTAATAATCAATTTAAGGATTAGTTGAGTAATACGGAAAAATCATAAATTAAGTTTTCTAACTATAAGGTCATTCAATTTTGATTAAATATTTTTTTCCTTAAATGTGGAATAGCATAGTTTCCGGTGGGGACAGAATGATAAAGTACTTTAGAATATTTATAGGTGAAAGTGGAGAAAATTCATAATTTGTTGATTTTCTATAATTATACTATTTGTTGAGTAATCTTAGTACTTCATATAATTATATTATTAGTTGAGTAATCCTGGTATATAAATGTATTGAGATTTTGAAGACCTTTATGGTTTCATCTCTCTTTTGGGTAACGAAACTTTCTACTACGTCGAAACTTTCAATATTTCTATCATTATCATTTAAGGAGGAAAAAATAGTGATATTTTATTATATTCTTCAATTATTTTTCTTAGTTGACTTTCATATTTGCATCACTGTCATTTTATCATGGATGAACTTGTTTACAGAAAAGAGAGAAAGAAAAGGAAGAAAGAGAAATCTTAGAGAGAAAATTCTTATTGATTATTGTAACGACGTGTTTTTGTCATTATGGATAAGCCAATGGGGAAAGAATTTGGAGCAGAATTTTTTTGACTAGTAACTTGGAAAATTTGAGTCTAGAACAAATTTGGATGAAATTTGAGTCAAATGAGGTCTGAAGTAATCCGGTAATGGATGGGTGGTTAAATTATGAGTTTGATAGCTTGGGTTGTTAGCCAAGACATTAACGAGCCTATACGGCTTTACGGAATCGAATTCGAACAAATAGAACACCCGTAATGGATCTTGGCTTGAAGGATTGATTTTAGAACGTCATGATCTAAGGATGTGTTGCAAAATGGGGATTTGGGATGCGAGTTACAAGTTTCTGTCCCTGTGCAACCCACCACAGCGGAATTATTCTCATATGACGGGATAAGTGGCACCATGGCGGGACAGTCGTGAATTTAAACGGGAAAAAGTCTCAAAATTATTTTTACTTCTCCCACTTCGTTCTTGAGAAACCAGAAGTGACTTAGGGCGATATTCCTTCAGTTTTCCACCAATCTTCGTGCTAAAGGTAAGTTAATCGCTCTCCTAACTTGTATTTTGATTCTTAGATCCTAGAATCTATGATAAATATCTTAGGGGAGGGTTCTTGGCCTGAATTTAATTGTGGAAAAAATCCTAGTTGGGGGGAGGTGATCATGAAAGTGGTCAAGCTATAACTCGGGTATTGTAAGCCAAAGGTTTATTGATTTTTGTATTTCTTATTTGATTTTAGACCAAGAATAAGCCAAGAAATTTTGGAAAGGAAAAAGTCCAGTTCTTTAGAGTTTGTAAGGCTTGATTTCGAGGTAGGTGGTGGTTTAGTTTTCCGTTTGTGCTATATGTGCCTATTAACTGCAATTGATGGTATTGCATGCATGTATATGACTGGGAAGATATAATAAACTTGATGAAATGACTAGTCGTGAATAATTGCATACAATGAACCTGTTACTTAGTTGTGCAAGTATATGAACTATTTGTTGTAACTGTAATTGTGATTATAGTTGTGATATTGGATCGGATGTCACGTTTTGATACACATACTAGATCGGGTGTCACATTTCGACACATATACTGGATCAGGTGTCACGTATTGGGTGTCATGTTTCAACACATATTGGATCGGATACCACGCCAGTACAAACTAACAGTTTGGGTATAGGTTCTATGAGAGGACCGTTATTGACTGTGATATTTGAGATTGACACTGTGAAACTGCATAATGCTGATGAAATGATAATTGGTAATATGTGTCCACATATACTTGTATTTACTATATTGTAGTTACTTGTGCATGTTTCACTACTTTCTTCAACAATGGAAAGTTATATGATATTTTGTTGTATTCTTTATTTTGTCTTGCTTATCTTTATGTATTTTTATCATTATCAATTTATCTAACTTGGTTTTATAGCTTTGCATCGTTATCATTTAAAGGGGAGGGGAGGTGTATTTTATTGTATTCTTCAATTATTTTCTAACTTAACTTTTTACATTTGCATCATTAGCATTTAAGTAGGAAAACAATTATATCTTCTTGTATTCAACTTATGAAATAATTCATTCAATTTTGATTAAAAATGAAAACATTCACACACAAAGAAATTGGCATACGTAACACGTTTGTCAGAATTAAAAATGTGGATATTATGGTTCTTCTGTCTATCAATAATTAATGACATACAATCATACATTGCATGATAAATATGAAGAAGTAAATTATTATCTTGACAATAATGAGTCAAACTAATATTTACCGCAAAACTCCCTATAGAGTAATTATACATTATGATTGAAATGCTCAATTTTCTAATAAATACAACTCTGGAACATCTTTATTGAGTGAATGTAACTGTTATTGTTTATACTTAATAGTTCTAAGCAATATTTTTAAAATTACTAATTAGTTTTACTTGACTTATGGTTAGATTGTGTCTTTCTTTCTGAAGTTTTATGGTTTATTATATCAAAATTTTCAATGGATTATTGAATTTATTAAGAGAGTATCAAATTTTGACGATGACGAAGATTACGAGCTAACAATAGTATATTAAATATAACTTATAAGTGTGGTTTAAAAAGATAGTATATACAATCTTATTACTATCTTAAAAGATGAAGCAAAAAATTATTTTTTAAAAGAAAATAATAAAAATAAGGAACTAACAAAATACTAAAAAAGCATAACAAAATATTTTTAAAAATAATAACTATAATAAAATATCATAATAATCAAAATAGAAGAAATACTTAACAAATAGTAAAAAAAAAAAAAAAAAAAAAAAAACTAGTCTACAATCTCATAATTAGTATATTTGATTTGACCAAAGCACGTAAAGGTCAACAGCGCGTCAACAAAGTGCAGCCCAACATCTTCAGTCCTTTGACTTTCATTTCTAGTACAATTTTATTAAAGCTTTTTAGAAATTTTATTTTTCTTTAACATCTCTCCCTAATAGCTCTTATCTATTTTCCTTTTACTTAATTAGTTATTCAAATTTAATTTTAATTAATCTAACTTTTAGCTATTAATTAATTACTACTATTTTATTTTATTATTTTGTTTAAGTAATACTTACATGAGTCAAATTAGTGGTTTAATACTGTACGTTTTTTTATCAAATAGTATCAGATAAAATAACACGATATGATTAATTTATTAGAATGTATACTCAAAATTTAAACAACCATTAATAAATATACGATGAGTTCCAACTTCCATATTGTGCTCATTTTTAGATGTAATATTTTTTTTAGTTTTTGAAATTTATGGAGTCTCAATTAAATTGGTTCACGCACTGCAGAACCTATTTGGGGGTGAAGCTTCCAATAAGATTTTCACTATATTCAGAACTCAAAGTTGAAAACTTTAATTAAAAATAAAATAATCTCACCACTGCATCACAATTCGTATCGACAGATGTAATATTTTTGAATATGCTAGGAAGGTTGTTAGAAACTTTACAGCCTTGACTTAGACAAGAATTAAGACCAACAGAAAAAGGAAAAAAAAGACAGGAAACTTCAAGTAGGGTACCCATGTTAAGAAAATTATGTCAACTTTAATATGTCATATTGAGTTTTTATTTCTTTTATTATTGGAGGAAGAATTAGGTGAATTCAGCTTTCTGAGTCATTTTCACCTTCCATCTCCCTTATTCTTCTTTCTTTTTTAAAAATATGTCTAAAAGTAATTGTTTGAGTAAATCACTTTCTTTTTGTTTCTCAAGTAATTTATGAACCTTTTAAATAAATAAGAAAAAAATTATTTAATTATATTCCTTTATTTATCATATTTTTTATTACTTTCATCTATTTTTAAAAAATTCAAAAATTCCTTCTTTTTTATCTGAATACATTAATTTTGATTCATAAATTATCTCTATGTTCAATGTATCATGCTTTAAATGTTACCTCCTGATACATAAAATCCTAATTAATAATGTATTTGGATTACTGAATTAATGTATCTGAATTACCATATTTTTAAGAAATTTCTGAAGAGTATAAAAAAATGGTAATTAGCCCTTTACCCTACATGATTTATATAAATTTTACTTTAAATAACAATTCAAAGATCTTTTTTGCACAAGCTGATGCAAATTTATGGGGAAAAAAATATTATAAGATGATAAACTAATATAAAATATTATGTAAAGTTGAAAGTATACGAGCAAATATATTAGACTTGAAGCTAACGTTTGTTCGAAAGAATAACTTATTAGAGGCTATATTTATTGGACTAAACTAATTCAGAGATATTCTTCGTTAGTGTTTGATCATATATTTTGAATCAAATTTTAAAAAATTATGTTTAAATTCGTACCTATTTGTTCATAGATTTTGTATCCGATTTTGAAAATCCGTCTTCAAAAAATTTAAAGTTTCAAAGTTTTGGAATTTTCATTCACAAAACTTCAACTTTTTCCAAATAAAATACATGTCTAAATACAACTCGCATCAATCAATAAAACTATATACAGAAAAGAATAACAGTATTAAAAATATAATAATTGACATTAAAAGATATGTTATATATATCTAAATGATTTAAATAAAGATTATACCTCATATATGTTATTGTCCATTGTGTCTCACTTGATCTTTTTTTTCAAACGAAAAGAACAAACTTAACTTAGAATCTTGAAATTTCAATTATACCATGTAAATTGAGATAAAAAATAATTAAAAATTATAAATCTCTGTCCATGTGAAACTCTAAAAATTTTGCGAGAAATGATGCGATCCTATTCGTTCTCTAATTCTTAGGTATGTCCAGCGACCATGAAATAAATATAAAGTGAACATTTTTGGTGGTAAAGCTAAAAATACGTAAGAATAGATCAATATGTTCTTTAATTTTATAATTTTAAATATGTCATGTAAAAAATTAGAATTAAAAAGTTTTCTAAAAAATAAAGAATTTTTTTTCCAAAGGAGGCTATAAAAGAAGTAAGATAAACAAAATGAAACGAAGAAAATAATAGATAATTTAGAATTTCATCAGTTAGAAAAAAAAATTGTTAGCCAATTTAGTTTGGATGTAAAGTCTGCTTAATTTTTTTGCGTCTACGTGAAGTCTCATGGATTTAGTTATAGAGTTCAATCAACAATTAAGCAACTATATGAATTTAGTTAGAATGATCAATGAACAACTAATAAACTACATCACCCCAACCTTTTTTATTCTTTTTATAATATATCTTAGGACTCTCTTTTCATGTAACCAAAAACGAAAACCTATAAACATTAATTGTTCATATATTTTTCTCTTATCATATATTTTAGGATTTCGTAAATATTATTTTTAAGATTATAGTCAATATTAATTAAAAAAATTAAATAATAATTTGAGAAAAATTGTAAATGACAATTTTATTTATTATACAATTTTTAATAAATGACAAAAAGTTCAATCAATATGTTAAGGATCTTCTTACTTTTAATATAACATAAATAGATAAAACAAACTTCTAAAGAAATCTTTCCTAACTTTTTCGCACTTAATATTTACACCAAACTTATAAGACGTAAAACATGTATCTTTATATACGCACATATATAGTTATCACTTATAATTAATTATATTTGATTGGTATATATATTTTCAATTTAGATATTTAATTACTAAAGTTATGTTACTTGATTTAAAATGAACATCAAATATGTGTAAGAGGGAGCGCATGCAGATGGGAAAGAAAGGGGCAGAGCTAGGAAGTATGACAACTTCATACACCAAATAAATGAAAGAAAATTTATTTAAAATATCATCTTTATAAATATGACAATTTCATATTTATTTATTAATGAAAGAAATCTGTACAAAATAATAAGAATAATTTTATACGTACCAAATTGAGTGATACATTTTCAATTTTTCACAGATTCAAAATTCAATGCAGAAGTGCACTCAACTGTCCAATACCATTATCTTAATTAATAGATAAAATAGGTTAAATATAAAAAGCAATGAAATTTTGATAATAAAATTTAGGTATAAGATTCTCGCATAATTTTAAAGCGTAATAAGATTTTCGCATAATTTTAAGGTGTAAATAATTCAAAAAAAAATAAATTCAGAAGAATATATATATAATAATCCTCTAATAATGTAGATATATAACTATCAATTTCATCATAGTTCAAAAAAAATCTTATGCCTTTTTTTTCATTTTTTTAGTGAAAATTCTAATTCCGTCGATATAAAAATACCTACATAAAATCACACACACCACGAGTTTAGAACTTGATGGCAAACTTGACAACACCAAGATTTGTAGTGAAACAACGTGTCTTCCACCAGATCATGATATATAAGAATTATAGGAGCAATAAATACCATTATATTCTGCTTGCTCTATCATCATTTATAATTGTTGGTGGAGAAAACATTCAATTAGAGAAAAAAGAAAGAAAGAAGAAGAAGGGAATGGTACAGAGTAAGTAAAAGAAATAAAAACTCAATATTGGAGTGTGATTTGTTTGGTGTTGTCTCAAAAGTCAAAACCAAAACTAACCACAATCAATATTCTTGTGTTATATTTTCCCACTATATATTCAATTTTAGCAAATATATACTTTCTTTCACACCATATTACCTAATCACAATCAATATTCTTGTCTTATATTTTCCCACTATATATTCAATTTTAGCAAATATATACTTTCTTTCACACCATATTACCTAATCACAATCAATATTCTTGTCTTATATTTCTCAATATATATATTTTTTAATTTTTTATCTTGTGTTCGATATTTGTATTGACGTCCGATTAATTCGGATTTGCGCCGTGTCGAAACGCTTCCTATCAAGGATTTTTTCACATCTAAGATTCAAATTCGAGACTTCTGATATATTAAGGGAGGAATAACCTTTTTTTCTTTCTCATCCAATACATTAATTATAATTTGTACCCTTTTCCCTTAATAATATAATATTTTTATGAGAAAAATAGTATTAAAAATAATAATATATCTATCTTGATTTATTAAAATGAATAAATAAAAAAGAATAAAACTAGAAATGTGATGTTTTTATGTTATCGATCTAGATCGGACATTAATTCTTGATACCTACGTGGTGACGACGTGGTCTACTAATGATCATAATTATATTATATGTTTGATTTGCAATTTTTAATATTGCCTCGATCTGTTTTATAAACTAATCAATAAACTTATTGCTATTAAAATAAAAAATTGGTTAAGTGTATCAGTAATAAATTATAATCATGCAACATAGTTAAGTATGTCTGGAGCCTAAGAGAGTTTAATGATGATTGAAATATTTTAACCATTAGGCGATGGTCAAACGTTTTTTCCTTGGGTCAAACTCAAATTAGTTTTATATTAAAAAAATATTTTGAAGATTTCTTTTCGGATTTGACTGAATTATACTAATTTTTTTTTTTGTGATTTATGATATTATATTAATGCAGTTACAAGGGTAACTATATATATACATATATATATACTACTCCATTCATCTACTTCACACCACTTTAAAAAAAATATTTATTAATGATTTATTAAACTAAATCAATCTTATTAATTACACTGAAAAGCAAATTTTGACTTATCTCTTAATTTGTTAAAATAGATAATTAAAAAAAATAATTTAATATAAGGATCAAACAAAATAAAACGGAAAGAATAGTAACCATGTGATTTTTAATTTAAAGTGACAGTATAAAAATCTTTGGATTTGCATGGAAAAATGTGGACGGACCAAATTAAAAATTGGGATATTATATATCCACTATACGTCCGTGATATGGTTAAAAAAAAATCTAATTATAGTCGACGGATGGATTAAGTAGTAATTAATTATAAGTAGTAGTACTAATTAATTTTGAAAACATTTCCAATGTTCTAAATCCTTGATGAATATTTGATTTTTTAAAAGTTGAAATTAAAAGGTAAAATTCAATTTATCCTTCACTTTTCATTTTCTGAAAATTAACTTAACTCGATTTTGATTTTCAAAACGAGATTAAATGCAAATTTTATTATTTAAATAATAGAATTTTGAGAGTAAGAACTTAAATTAAAAAATATTGCAAGTTGTAAAATATATATTCTTTGATTTATAAAGATAATTAATATATTATATCTCATATACGATACTAGTATTATGAATATTTGAATTTTGTTAAAGTTGGAGTTAAAAGGTAAAATTATATTTAGTTATAATTTTTTATTTTTGCCAGAGCCAAGCAATTATCAATGGCGCCTTTTTCTATGATGCCAAAATTAGCTTACCAAATTCTTGATTTGTCTTCATTCTGCCCCCATTTGCAAGGAACAAATCAATAGTCATGATCCATGAGAAAAGAAAAAATAGTTAGTGCTTATATATTTCGACAAATATTACGATTCAATTAGTGAGAAAAAAAAATAATTAAGTTTTTATATAAAAAATTATAAAGCTTTTCAATACTTTTAATGAGAATTTGATTCTTGCCTTGTATTTTTTCAGTGAGATGATTCAGTGAGAAATAAATTAAAAAAAACATATTTTATAACTTAAATTTTTTATTAATTCACAGTGGATTTTTTTTATTTCTAGTAATGTGTGAGTTTATATAATACTTATATTTATACCTCTTTTCATTGTCCCCCTTCTTTATTTCGTGAAAATTTATATAATAAGTGTGAGTTTAATTTTGGGTGTCCCCCTTCTTTTATCTCCTTACCCAATCGATCCAACGATTTTCTAAAATTAATAAAGAGCTAGACCTCACTGAGACACCTGACAAACTGTCTTTTATTTGTTAGCATAGTATATGTCAAGGGTAAGTTGTTTGTATTGTCATAACATATTTAACCAGTAGTGGATGTAGCTTCTATATATATATATATAGGGAACATGGATATATATGTAAGAAAATTTTAATAAATATTATGTTTTGAATCTTTAATTTTAAAGTATAGTAAATAATTATGTTCAGTGTTAAAAATTTAGGTCTAACGTGCCCATCAAAAATATAGGACCACTTTGTTATAAGTAATTACAGATGTTTTGCCAGTTCTTTATTATCACTTGTCTGGTCTTGAACATCACCAGCTCACTCACAAATGGCATATTCAAACTTTGGGTCCTCCTCTTTGTGACAATATTGGACAGTTGTTTAATTTGGTAATAATTAAAAAAAGAAAAGAAAAACTACATATGAGGTATAGTTGATCGACACTCAATGATGTGAGGTTTTTTGGGAAAATTAAAATTGTGCGGCAGGCTTTGTCCAAAGCGTACAATGCAATATATAATTATATATCACACTATATTAAAAATATCTTTAAATTATGTTAGCCCAAAAAACTAATACTAGAGTCAATACATAGTTCATCGAGATAAGTATGAAAATGATAGATTATTAGCGTGAGGCTTAACTTAGTGCTTTTTTCTTGTCAACGAGCCGATTTACTACCTTTAATTTGCTCATAGCTTTGGAGGCGCATAAACAAAAAAGTAGCAGTCGAATTTCCCCTCACATAAATTTTTTGTTGATGTGAGTGGTACATAGTTAATATATCTCTAGATAAGCCCATGATATGACGGTTAAATTGGAACTTAGTTTGATGAGAAGATTGTTAGATATGCGAATAAAGTCTCATATTAATATTAATAGTTGTTTCTAATTGTGAATTCTTTTAGAGAAAATATTGTGGAAGATTGATCCAAAGACAACAATATAACACCATACTAGATCGAGTATCTTTGAGATGTTCCAACAAATATAAATATATACTAATTCTTTTAACTTCCCTTTGTATTTTTACTAAAGAAGTTCCATAAATGAAACTAAAATTTTGATGGTAGAGTATATCTGGCCCAAAGTTTTCATCCACATGCCTTTTTTTTTTGTCATTTAGGTGTGTTTCTGTTTAAATGTGAAATAAAAAAAATAGTTTAATTAGAGGTAAGATACTCTTTGACACTAAAACGTGCACTGAATGAGTGGATCGAAGAGATGCCTGTGCGAAGTTCACTTGTGGTGTGCGAAGCCACCTGTCTGTCGTTTGGGTTTGGTAGCTAGTAAAGAAAGTTACTGTCGGATACATTTTATTTTGCAATATAATGAATTTTATCATATTTTGTTGTGTTCAAATATATGTATTTTGGGATACATGAAAATCAAAATTATGTGTAATTTGTTTTAAATATATTGTATTCAAGTGAATTCAGATATATCTGTAATACATAGACATATCTCGCTCGTCTTCCTCCCATCTCACTTGTCACTCTCCTATTTATCTGGTATCCTAGATAAATGTGAATCACACCAGATGCATACAAATAAATGTATCTAGTGTGATTCGCGTGTATTCGGGATACATGACTATCTCGCTCGCCTCTTTTCCTATTTTTAGCATATCTGATAGCAAAAATACATGTATCTGGGTGTGTCTTCCTTAATATATGGTAGAAAACTCTTAATTAGAGGTAAGATACGTAATTATTTGAAAGTATAGGTCGAATTAGTTTATATGGTATAGATAAATGTCTAATAAGGTAGTTTTCTCTTTTCGTTTCAATTTGATTAATCTATTTTAATTTGTTTAAAAAAGAATGAGCCTTTTTTTGTAATTTTTAAATATTAGCTTTCCACATGGCATATTTAAGACCATAAGATTAAATGATATTTTGGTATATTTGAAGTTGTATGGTTAACATCTCTGTTAAAGGAATTGGGCAATGAAGTGACTACACCAGTGATTGTACATAGTGATAGCAAGTCTGCATTGCAAATTGCAGCAAATCCTGTGTTTCATGAACGAACTAAGCATAGAGAAATAGACTGTCATTTCATCAGGTAGAAAATTCAAGAAGGATTGATCAAGACGGTACACGTAAGCACCAAGGAGCAACTACCAGATGTGTTGATCAAGAAACTGCCACGACCACAACATGAGTTTCTAGTAGGCAAGCTTGGTATACTGAACATTTTCATACCTATCAGCTTGAGGGGGAGTGATGAAATAGGTGTAACATAATGAGATGAAGTGGAGGATAAAAGTGTCATTTTCAGAAGTTAGTTACATAACCAAAAAGTTGGTTAGTGAAAGTTGTTAGTATGAATTAGTTAGCAAAGTTTGTTAGGGAATTAGTTAGATGACAGCTGTGCAATAGCATAGAATAAATACTCCATGATGTATCATATTTTTGTTTAAGCAATAAGATTCATTTTTCCTTCTCTTCTTAGCTTAGCTTTTCTCTAATGGCTGTCAATGGTAGTTGAGTAGCTAAAGTTTTTATCAGTGCCATTCTTTAATATAGCGTTCTCTTAGCGATCTAGTTTGAAAAGGTTTACTTAAGCTTACAAAATCGTGAAAGAGTTGTGAGTAAGTTATCGAGTATCTTACAAAAGTCTTAGTTGAAGCTAAGTTTGTGACAATAGTCATTATACACTTCACTTGGTCGTTTTTCCCCTCTTCCCTCAAAGCATAGTGCTCTTTCATCTTGTTTTTAATTAAAAATGAATTGTAGATGAGTCGGTTCAATTATCCCACATATCAATAATTTTTTAGTGTTTTATCCAATCTAGTTATTGAATAGGGGACAGTTATAAAAAGAGATGGAGAATTTTTCATTTGATCTTTAATATTATCTCCACAATAATGAGCTAAGCTAAGTATATGGCATTGAAATTCTGCCATCAATAAGTAGTTACGTAACTATAGCTCTCGAACATCTTTAAATGATTTTAGTAATTGTTATGGTTTATTGTCAACCGTTCTTAACCAATTTTATAAAATTAATATTAATTAATTTATTATAATGTTATATATTTCTTTCGAAAGGATTTGCAATTTATGGTGGATGCGGAGCCAACTGTCACAGACTTAGACTTCAACTAAGATCTCCGTACGACACTTGACAACTTACTCACGAATCTTTCACAATCTTGCAAGCTCAAGTGGGTCTTTAAGATCACATCACTAAGGAAATGCTAGATAATAAGAATGATAGGAGAGCTTTAGGAGAGCTTTTTATGAAGAAGACTAGTGTATTACTTTGGAAGAATGCTCTGTTGCTTGATTTATTGATTATTTACAAATGAATCGCCCCTTATATTTATACTATTCCTAAGGGGCTTAAGTGTAAATAAAAATTACTATACAACTCCTTCCATATTTACAAACTAGTCCCTCTTCTAGAATTCTCTACATAACTAGAAGATTCTAAGAAATTTCCATGCAAATCCATGGAATTCTAAAGTCTTCCAAGGGAATTCTCCACATGTCTCTAGAATCTTCCACTATGGACTAGCATTTTTCCAATGTAAGGCTTCCACATGGGCAACTTTGTGACATGTGGCACTTATGTGGCGTGATGATATGGCGGGTCGTCACACTCTCCCCCGCCTAATGTTGCGACGACCATGATGCATTGCTGCTGCATAATCTCTCGAATCTTATCTTCAAATAGCCACAAGTCCTCATATTGTTTTCGTGTAGCTTTCTCCAATGTTTTCCCCATCTAATAGACGTGGAACACGATAATGGCTTTTTGTCTCTGTCTCCCTCAAAACCTGTAATGGTTTCCAAAAATATCGGTCCCTCTTTCTTGAGCTCCTTCACAAGCTGTATGGACGATAGTTGAGTTTGTCCTTCCGTCTTTGGTGTGTTAACCAGGGGTACCATACAAGATCCCTCTTGATCCATAACCAAGAGTTGTTAGAGGTAGGGGTCGATCACCGTGTGACATCGCCGGAAGAACTCTTGCCCAAGAATTATATCAAAGATATCTAAGGAGGCGACAGTGAAGTTGGTCTTACCTTGACACTTGACCAATGTAATGTCCACTCCATGAGAGACGCCGCACACGACAGTCAATAGGGAATTGACCGTCTTCAGGCGGGTGTTTCTTAGACCATAGCTTAACCCCAACCTTGTTGCCGCAGACTTGGTCATGATGTTGGCTTCTGCTCCAGTGTCGACCATAGCACGAGCAGGTCATCCATTGATCGTGATGTCTACATACTGCACGATGTGATCCTTCGGCTTTCCTGATTATTTTACAATAGTACCGCATAGTCTAATCAGTCCCAATTGCGTCGTGTCTAAACCTTGTTCTTGACCTTATGCATCTTTTTCCTTCCATTCCCGTAAGATGACACCAAGGTTCTTCAGTTCAAGGCACTTTGCATAGCCATGCGGCCCTCCGCATATGTAACATCCATTCCCCTTTGTAATCTGTGACTTTTTATCAGCATCGCTTCGTCGTCCAACCGTCTTGCCATCAGACTTATAGGTGTCATGATTTTTGGGATGGGATTGTTGGTCTTTGCCTTCGCCACAATCTCCCCCACCTTGGTCATGGATACATTTTGTCTCCTCTCCTCTTTCTCGGTCATGCTTGTCATGCCTGAAGTCTATCAAAGTTTCGATTTACGTGATGACTTCATCGATAGTCCTGACTTGTCAACATTATAACTCTATCTTGGCCTAATTTTATAGCCCATTCATAAAGTGGAACAACATGTCTTGATCCGTGAGGTTGGGAATCTGAAGCGTGAGAGTAGTGGACTTCTTCACATAGGCCCTTATGCTACCTGACTGCTTCAGCTCCCTGAACTTGTGCTTCGCCTCATAAATGATGTTGTTGGGGAAGAAAGATTTCTTGAACTCGTCTCGAAACTAATCCCAAGTAGTGATAATGCATAGCCCCTCTCTATCTTCGACTCCTTTCGCTTCCACCACAGCATACCATCTCCGAGAGGTATAGCACGGTTATGTTGATCTTCATCTCATCACTCTTCACTTTGTTGCACTTGAAATAATTCTCCAAGTGTCAAAAGAAGTTCTCCACCTCTTGCGCATCTCAAGTGCCTTTGAACACGGGTGGCTTGGGAGCCTCAATCTTGGCCACCCTGTCCGCACTAGATGTCACGCATCTTCCAGCCTCAACATCTTCCTTTAGCATTTTCATCTCGGCCCGCATGGTCTCTATAGTGTTTAGTGCGTCCATGAGCCGACACTCTATGGATGTTATTGTCTCATTCATCTCGTACTCGACCGCCTTGCGCACATCCAACTCATTCTGGATGTTGTCATTCTCCTTAGGGGTGAATTCCTCCAAAGTCTTGAACTTGCCATCGAACTTGTTCAAGTGCTTGCCCAATATCTCTACGGCCTGCCGAGCAACATCTACCCTTGCGATCCACTCCATGCCGGGTGTGATGTCCACGGGCTCCTCACCTCGCTCATCGTCACTCACCTCAGTGGCCGAGGGTGAGTAGGATGTTAGGGCCTTGCTTGGTGTAGGCTCACGTGGCACCTCCTCATTCCTCTTAGAGTTCTTCTTTCTCCTATTGTACTTCCTTCCAACATCTTGATTGACATTGGTGGCGGTAGTGGCGTTGATGTCTCTCTCACTTTTCATTTCCCTTAGTAGCAACCTCACTTTGATACCATGTTGTCACGGACTTAGACTTCAACTAAGACCTTTGTACGACACTTGACAACTTACTCACAAATTTTCACGATCTTGCAAGCTCAAACAAGTCTTTAAGACCAAATTACTAAGGAAATGCTAGATAGTAAGAAAGACAAAAGAACTTTTTATGAAGAAGACTAGTGTATTACTTTGGAAAAATGCTCTGTTGCTTGATTTCTTGATGATTTACAAATGAATCGCCCCTTCTATTTATACTATTCCTAAGGGGCTTAAGTGTAAATAAAAATTACTATACAAGTCCTTTCACATTTACAAACTAGTTCCTCTTCTAGAATTCTCTACACAACTAGAAGATTCTAAGAGCTTTTAATGCAAATTCATGGAATTCTAAAGTCTTCCAAGGGAATTCTCCACATGTCTCTAGAATCTTCCACTATGGACTAGCTTTTTTCCTATGTAAGGCTTCCACATGGGCAACTTTGTGACATGTGGCACTTATGTGGCGCTTATGTGGCGTGATGATATGGCGGGTCGTCACACAACGATCTCATAATAAGTATATTTGACTCATATTTATATTTTTGTTCTTTCCCTTTCAATGGGAAAAAAAATAAGAAATTGAAAACGAAAATATGCATACATTGATTTTAGGGATCCCCCATGAATAGAAAATTTTAAGAGCCCGTTTGGATTGGCTTTAAGTTGGTCAAAACCAACTTAAAGCCCCTTTTTAGCTTTTGGACGTGTTTGCCTAATGCTGACTTTAAGCCATAAAGTTCTTAAAGTCAGTCAAAAATGAAAAGTTAGAATTTCTAACTTTTTTTTTCCAAAGTGCTTAAAGTCATTTTCTTTGACCATGAAAATTACTTTTATATCCCTTATATTTTAACTAAATTTCCAAACTACCTTTTTTTATTCTTTTAACCCTAAAATTGACATCATAAACACTTTTATCCAAACACTCAACTGCTTATTTATAAAAATAACTTTCAGCACTTTAAAGTTCTAAAAGCACTTCATACATAAAAATTACTTTTTTAAGCCAATCCAAACGGGCTCTAAATATGAAAGCTACTCATTCAGTGGAAAAAACAGTGGAGGCTTACCGAACAAAGCAAATTCGCCAGTTTGTTATTCATTAGGGCCTTTATTTTTATGATTTGTTTTTATAATTAAAATATATTTAGGGTTATTTTTCTTCACATAATTTATAAGAAAACTTACAGAAATTTCACTAGTTTGAAAGTAAATTACTTAAATATACTTGAGTTTGCAATATTATGAATTTTATAAGATTTTGATAGGTCCAGATATGTCCAAATACATGTATTTTGAGATATATCGGGTCATAATTAGATGTAATTTATTCTAGATATACTGTATTCAAGTGAATTCACATGTATCTGGGATACATAGACAAATATCTTTCGCCTCCCTTCCATCTCTTTTATATCTGATATACATGACTATCTTATTCACCTCCCTCTTTATCTCTCTCGCCTCTCTCTTTATTTTTAGTTTGATAGCAAAAATACATGTATTTAGATGTTTCTTTCTCATTATATAATAGTAAATTCTTAATTAATGATAAAATAGATAATTATTTGAAAGTATAAATAAAATTACTCATGATATATGAATGTATGTCTAATAATTAAATAGTTTTTTCCTAAAACATGTTTAGTCCACTAAAGAGGGCGTTTGACCGAGCACGCAATAGTCATTAGTCAACAGCGCGTTCACAAATTGCAGCCTATATTCATTCCACTTCAGCCTTTGACTCTCGTGTTTTGGTGGTACGATTTTTTGCTTTTATTTTTAATCTACTTTTAAGCTTTTCAGAAATTCAAAGTTATTATCTAAATCTGTACTGTTATTTTCATTTTATAATTGGGTCTATATGATATGGTAAAAATCTTCTCTTATTAGACAGTACTAACGAAAATGCGTAAAACATTACCAAAGTAAATTGAAGAATACGACAATACTAGCACAATAATAGGGAGACTTCTATAAGAACGCAAATAAAGTGTTCTACTTCGACCACCACATTCTCCAATCTTAAACATGAATGGAAACAAATAATAAAACAAAGAGCAAATTAACTTTAAGTTGTTGGAATATCCAAATTATATTGCTTACATGAATAATATATAACATATACGTTTATGCTAGAACACATGCGATCATGCTAGAACACATAAACTTGCTGAAATTTAATTCGATAAATAACTCTTGAAGCGTGAGCAGATACCTTAAAGCGAATCCACAAGTTAGACTGCAATTTGCTGTCTTCTACAGTGATCCCAAGTTCACAGCCGAACTCTTCAATACTTGGGTGGGCAAGTATCCATAGAAAACTCTACTTCCATCATTTTTTTTATTAGGAGAACCCCAATTTATAGGAACCTTTTCAAATCTGAAACTGAAAAAATGTATTCTCTTTTTCTCCTAGGAATACGATTTTAAGTTTTAGTTAAATATGGGCACTGTAGGGACCACAAAATTAATTACTGAGACTCCCTATTATGGAAATAATTCAAATAATTAATTTGAATTATTCTAACCATAATAAATTATAAATCATTCCACTAGAAATTCGTAATTGCACTCATCTATTTATATTTCAAAATTCTTCATTAAACACTTATGTAATTCCCATGTTAAGATTACATATGTTAATCAATAAATTAGATTACTGATGAATTTAGCTTAAAGATTAATTTCCTTTAGAGCACTACTTAACTTATTTCATATGTCGGGTTCATAAATCCACCTACAAGGTTTAACACAATGAAAACTTATAAGCTTCTCAAAAAGGCATGTCATCAATCTCTATATCGAGACATGGATTCCATCAACTAACTTATTAATTCACCAAAATATATTATTATCATTCAATCTACCAGGCATATTGACCCATCTCAGAATCTCACATTTTAATAAATCAAAATGATAATTATATATATATATATATATATATATATATATATATATATATATATATTAGGATTGAGAATATAAGTACATTTAACAGTTTAGAGAATATGCTTTTGTCATTCAGTCTAAAATAACTATCTCTACTCGGTCATGTTCAATACATACAAAATACACTAGCACAAGAAGCTGGAACTATACCATTCTCATAATTAAGATAAATTACATATAATCTTGTGATACAATCATACCAATGACTTGTCCAATTTCCATCGTAGATTGTGAAAAAAAAACTTTATATTTATAAGAACTAATGATTTAATCCTCTGTGTATAAGCTAAAACTCTATACACTAAATCATCTACTATATAAGTAAATGATCACATAAATGAATATATGATCTATTAAAACTTTTATTAAAATTGAATAAACAATTGTTCTATAATAAATACTAAATCTAAACTCATGGTTAATAGTATATATCCCAACAATCTCCCACTTAGACTTTTAACCATCACAATTGTTATAATATACTATATCTAAATGCATAGTTAATAGTATATCTAAATCCATGATTAATAGTATATATCCTACCACAAGTAGGGTAGGTAGTAGGGGTGAGCATGATATGGTATATATCGAATTATCATACCATATCGAAAGTTTTGATATCGTGATTTTGATATTATGATATTTGGTATGGTATATGGTATATATTGGTATTCAATATGGTATTCAATATTTAGAAATAACATACCGAAATATCGAATACCATATCGAAGTATATACTTACATATATATATATATATATATATATATATATATATATATATATATATATATATATATATATATATATTATTATAATACTAACAAATATGCAACCTAGTATTAGTATAAACTAAATGTTTAGAAGTTAAAATTTTGACTACTCTATTTTGATTGAAATGTATTTTAAATGTAATTGATTAAAGAAATGAATTATTTATACTTTCTTTTGAATATATATTTCTACCATGTGTAATGTTTTTTTTTTTTTAACGGAAACAGACCCTACACGAGGCTCCCACCTCTCGTGCACAGTCAGGGGTTGAGCATTACCCCCAAGCCTTAACATAATAATAAAACAAAAAATACAAGGAGGGGGACATAAACCTTACCTCCGATCCTATGTTGGTTCATAAGTCGGCTAACCTACTAAGGTCGGCTAACTCATCCCCGTAACAAAAAAGAGCTAACTAGAAATAAAAAGCAGTAAATCTATGAGAGAACTTCTCCCGGTATAAGTCAACTAAGAAAACATTAATGAGGGAGACTCTCCCCTTCCATGAGAAGACAAGAAAGTAACCTACACTAGTCCTATTCAACTACGCTACGTACCATACATAGCTAAATTGAAGAAGAACAAGTATATGAACCTTCTATCTCGCATGGGGTGTGTAATGTTTTAGTATGATACAATTGAGATCATTTTTTGAATCGTCAAATTATATGAGTATATATTAGTGAAAGTTAACAAACTACGGTTATTGCTTTATCATACCGCAAAATATCGATACTAAACTTTAAAATACTTAATCATATCAAATTAAATTAATATAATAATAATATGATATTTTTAAAAATTGAACATCAAAATTACCTTATTAAAATTTCAAATATTATACCATACTTGGTAGGAAAAATCCATACCCCTGACAGCACTATAGTTAGTGGGTGCATAACCACCCATTGTATTTCACACAAACATTATCTTTTTGTTGTATTGGAATGACCAATGGCAATAAAACATGTGTTGTTTGTCATTTTGTCTGCAAAGCCAAAATCTATCCTGTGAATTATTATGGATTTTTCATTTTTGTGTAGAGACTAAAGAGTGAAGGTGAAAAAAGTAACTAGAGATGGAGAAGGATTCATTGAAATCATGTGGAGCGTTCATGAAAAAATTCACAATTCAACCAATTTGCTCTTCTTCAGAGGAACTCAAACTCCCTTTGAATGGTTTAACTTTTGCTGTGAAAGACATATTTGATATAGAAGGACATATTACTGGTTTTGGAAATCCAGATTGGGCTAAAACTCATTCTGCAGCAACAACTACTGCACGAACTGTTGTGTCTCTTTTGAAATATGGTGCTACTTGTATCGGTAAAACCGTAATGGATGAAATGGCTTATAGTATAAATGGTGAAAATTTTCATTACGGGACACCTGTTAATCCTGTTTCACCAGATCGAGTACCTGGTGGGTCTTCAAGTGGATCTGCAGTTGCTGTTGCTGCAAAAATTGTTGATTTCTCTTTAGGAACGGACACTGGCGGAAGCGTTAGAGTTCCTGCATCGTATTGTGGAATTTACGGTATTCGTCCTTCTCATGGAGTTGTTTCAACTGATGGAGTTATACCTATGGCACAAAGTTTTGATACAGTTGGTTGGTTCGCAAGGGATGCTCGTATTTTAAAGCAAGTTGGAAGAGTGTTGCTTCAATGTGATTCCAATTCAAATTTTCCAACTAATATTATTGTAGCAGAAGATTGCTTTAAACTTCTGGATTCTAAGACTAATCACCGATTGATTGAAACACTGGTTAATTCGGTTCGGAATTTATATGGAAGTGATGATATGATTAAATATGTGAGTATAGGGGATTACATTGAGGAAAATGTTCCGAATTTGAAAAAATTCATAACCACTGGAACTTGCAGTAATGATTACATTCCATCTTCTTTGCGAGGTCTTTCAGCTGCAATGCGGTTACTTCAGAAGTATGAATTCAAGGAGAATCACGGAGAATGGGTTAGTGATGTGAAGCCTAGTTTAGGTCCTGGAATAGCAGAACGCGTACAGGAGGCTTTGAAAACCACAGATGAAAACATTGATGAGTGCCGAACTGTGAAGGGTGAACTTGTAGCAGCTCTCACTGCTCTACTTGGGGATTCTGGAATACTTGCAATCCCAACTGTTCCTGGACCTCCACCAAAATTAAGAACCGAGACAACTGCGTTGGAAGGATTTCGTGCTAAAGCTTTTAGTCTTTTGTCAATTGCTGGAGTATCTGGATTTTGCCAGGTTAGCATACCTCTAGGTATACAAGATAATCTTCCTATATCAGTTTCTTTACTGGCAAATCATGGTTCAGATTGGTTCCTGCTGAATGTTGTTGAGGCAATTCACAATGTTCTTAACTTGTAAGAAACATAAGTTGACTAAAATAATTCGCTTATTTATAGTAATAAATTCGTAACATGTACCAAGGTCACATTTGTTTATTTATATACTGTGATCTTTAATTCATAACCATTTTCATCAATGCATTATAAGCTTGAAAGCATCATTGAGACTCTCCACAACATACTCATAACCGAGTACCCCGGAATTCATCAAACTCGTCCTGTGGAACTTGTATGCCAACAAAAACATTTGCACCAATTTGTCCCTTTTCAAAACAAATATGAAAAATAGATCAAATTACTCAAAAACAATTGTGAAAAGAGTAGATACTTGTACTATAATGGAACTTAAAGGTTCTAAGTAGCTACCTGTGCGCGATAATGGATCAAACTTATATTCCAACGCGGACTGAAAGCATCTACAGCCTTCGACAAAGCACCTGCCTTCTCGGGGAAAGTGAATCGACAAAGAAGCTCATTGTGAAGATTTGTTGATCTCATCCTCTCTATCAGAGCTTCAAGTTCGGATTTTGTTAGAAGAGCAACCCTGCAGATTAAATCAGAACACAAGATTTCGAATAAAAAGGGTTCATGAAAAGATATATTCTTGTGAACAAAAGAGTGAAGTCTGTTAAAATGAGCCAACGTCTCATTAAAAGATCAAGAGCCTTGCCTGTAAAGTACTAGAGCTTTTTCATTGCTAGAATCATATCTATACTTGAATTCAGTAAACCTCATCGTTGGTCCGACCTATGGTCCAATTTCACTAATAGTTATTATCTCATAAAGTAATCTTTCTTCTTGATTCTAACTTTCCTCAACAAAGACAGTGACTTTCTGCGATAGTAACTAATAGTTGAGTGACCATCTGAGGAACTAATAGAGATATAGTGATCAAAATGGCATATTAAGTGATCTATGTGACCTGTTTACAGAATCGTTTTAAGCTTCCGGGCTCTTCTGGCATAAAAGTAGCTAGCACAGCTTCGCGTTTCTACCAACATCTGCAAGTTCGCTTATCAATCTTAGTCTGTCAAAGTTCATATTGACTCCACTTGTTATTGCTACCACATTTTCATCCTTGTGGCCATAGTACTTGCAGTATGCCTCAGCTCCTGCAAGTGCAAGTGCACCTGCAGGCTCTAATATGCTCCGTTTCTCTTCAAACACATCCTACTAAAAAAAAAAGAAGCAAGTTTCTGTCATGTCTAATAAACTAAAATTCAGATAAGAAACCAGTTATTTTGAAAAGAGATAATGGTAAGACACATCTGAAGGTTGAAGTATTACTTTTTGCGAGTATATATTTGAACTATTACGTGTTTGCATTTCCTACCAAATTATAACCCACCATTTGTCAAAACACACCTTGAAGCTGACTAGGCCAAATGTTTGAATACAATAGTCAAAAGACTCATGACAACTTAATTTCATCCACATGACAACTGACTCATTAATTTCGAAGCGTGTTTAGATAAATAGTTGGTAATAGTTCAGGTAGATAGAGAACACAAACACGTGATAGTTCAGGTATGAAGCTCGCAAAAAAAGAGTGATACATCAGGTGAGTGTTTTACCATTATATAAAGAGAGATATTAACTAAAATTGCAATGGTCACTCTAATTGAGGAGAGCATAAACTAAAGGCATTGAAAGATTTGGTTTTCAACAATACTAATGGTAAAAATCAAGCAGATAAAATCATAGTTGTTGTAATCCAAAAGATTGGCTGCTAACCTTTATCGATGCACATATAGCATCGCGATTAACTAGGACCACCCCGTCTATTAGTTCCTTACATAGACGGAAAGTTTCTTCACCAACAACTTTAACAGCTACGCCATCTACAAAATTTCCAACTTGATCCAGTATGACTCAGTGACCATAGTGCAATGACATTGCCATTGCATTTGCATCAGATGGCTCAACTCCTATAATCTTTATATCAGGGGCAACCCTTTTCATATATGCAGCAGTACCAGCTATAAGACCACCTCCACCAACGGGCACAAATATCGCGTGAATTTTTTCTTTGAGTTGGCGATTGATCTCCATACCTATTGTACCTTGCCCTGCTATGACATGTGGATGATCGAAAGGAGGGATGAATGTTCGGCCTTCCTCTTCAGCCCTCTTTTTGGCATATGCTTGCGCTTCATCATACGCGTCTCCCATGAGAACAACATTACCACCTAATCTCTTAACTGATTTCCACTGCTCATTTGGTGAAAAACGAAGAAAAAAAACAGTGTTTATAATAGACAATGAGTTTAGACCTAGTTAAACAGGACGGGCTATTTATGGAAAGCCATAAAATCGGAGAAGAGCTTGTTGAATTTTGAGAGATACACCTCTGCCCGGTAAATTAAGGCTAATATTTTTGAATATTTGTTGAATTGTGTGTGCTTGATAATTCTTGAATTTGTAGGAGTTAGTCCAATGACTTGCAATTCTTTATCTGCTACTATTAGTTTTGGACTTTTATGTTTTCTTGAGCGTTTGATGCTAGTTTTTCTCATACTGGTTGATGTTTGCACTATGAGACATAAGTGTTAGATTATCACTAGTGACTAGTGTGAATCTCTTTTTAATTTGAGTAAATTTTGTGACGTTTTTTCTCCTGATATTTTGTACCATTTCTCCATATTTAATTAAGGGAAAAGGGTCTGATATATCAATCAACTTTGTCTGATAAACCCATAAAAATGGCTCATATATACCCCTACGGTTATAAAAATGAGTCACATATATTCTTTTTCTCTAACGGAGGTGAAAATAATAAGTATAATTTTTTTGGGGGATATATTTGATCCTTCTCACACATTTTTTACTTCTTTGATTTAACGGTTAATTTGAATTTATTATTTTGATGGTTAAATTTATTTTTTACTGATTTTCTTGCAAAATTTATTATTGATGCCCCCAAAGAAATTTACAAATACAAAAACAAAATTTAAATATAGCCGCAAAAAATAGCTTTAAATTACAATATAGCCACAAAAATATTAGTTTTAAATTTTTTTCTTACTTTTTTCTCTTTTACTATTCACGCTTCTTTCTTTTTATTTCTCATATTTTACACTAAAAATTGAAATAAAATAAAATAAGAATAAAAAAACTCAAATAATGATAATTAAAGAAGTCAAAATAATTTGTGTATAAAAAATCATATATACCCCTACATGATTTTTTTAAAATTTAAAAATATTTTTTCACTTCCGTTAGATGAAAGGGTATATGTGAGCTACTTTTGTAACGATGAGTATATTAGTACTAAATAGCAAAGTTGAGGGGTATATCAGACTCTTTTTCCTTTAATTAAAGATTTATTTTAGCCCATCAAAATTTGGGGTGATATCTAGCCAATTGGTCTATGAAAAAACTTGTCAATTTATATATATGGTCATAATAATAAAAAATAATACAACAACAACAACAACCCAGTGAAAATAATAAAAGATAATAATATTATTAAATACTAAAAGATTATAAAAGAACAAATAAAACAATTAAAATTTATTAAGAATCAGACGGTTTGAATTTTGATAAGTTTTTTAGCTTAGTTTAGTTTAACCCAATAACTTTTGAACAGGTCAATAATATGCTCATTTATTAACTCTCCGTCCATAAGAGTAAACGTACAGGTTGAAGATCTTCTCGTTTGAGCCAGACGTTAACTCCGAGCTTCTGTGAAAGCTTCGGAGCAAGCTGTAATGGCGATTCGAGTGCCACGTCATACACTCTCGTACCCAAAATGTCGATGAGATACTGAAATCCATTATCACCGCCAGTGACGGATGCAAGATTTTAATTTAGGGGGTTCAACATATAAAGAAAGGAAATAAGCAAAGAAAAATTAAAGCAGACGTCTGCTAAATTTTAACCCGCCTTATTTGCTCTTTTAACATTTCTTCCCATTTTTCTCTACACCGTCATCTTTTTTAAAAAATATAGTATTTTTTTTTAACTTTCACTTTGCACTGTCCTACTTTATTTTAAACTTTCTATTTTTTCTTTTAAATTAATACCCCACAAAAGATAAGTTTCTTAAAAAAGTGTGTATTGAATTATTAATATCATAATATATTTTTTTGAAATTGATAAAAAAAATAAAAAATATTATGATTTTAATAATTCAATATTTATACTTTTTTAAAAATAATATATTTTTAGTACTCAATAATAATAGTAATAATAACAAAAGATGTTGAACAACATCAATATATTAATATGTAGAATGATAAAAATATAGTCGAAAAGAACTCACTATGTAACTAGATAAATAATATATAAAATTTAACAAAACGAGATATGCATAGTGTGTTATTTCTTTTCTTTTGGTTGAAAAGTGTGTCAATATTGAAAATCAATTAGAAATTATAGAAATCTAGCTAGGGCTTTAAATTAGTGTGTGAGCATGAACAAGAGAGAATAGGAATATTTTTTATTCCAATTACACAAAAAAAATATATAAAATATTTTAAATACAATATTTAAACTTAAGTAAAATAAAAAACAATTAAGTAAATAACAAATATACACAAATGGGCTAACTATTTTTTGTCTATTCAGTCACAATTGCTCATTTGAGAGTGAGAAAGGCTCAAGCCCAACAACATATCTAAAGCCCAAAATGCACATTAAATAGAAAAGGGAGTGAGAAACTTTTTAAAAAAGACTTGAGCGAGAATCAAACTCGCAACCTTAGTTATGAATTGAACCCCCTTGACCGCTGAGCTATTCTTTTCAATTGTTCTAAGGGGGTTCACTAAAGGATATATATCCATAGCATTCAAATTTAACCTTCTATATACAACGTAATTTTTCAATTGAGGGGGTTCGGGTGAACCCCCTCACTCCCATGTAGTTCCGCCCTTGATCACCGCCATTACCTTTCACCGGATAATTTGGTATCAAGTACCCCGGATCGCACCGTAATGAACCCAAAGACACTACCAGCAATGGCACGGTCGAAAATGTTTTGTTGTTATTGGCAATTTTAACGATGTTGTTGCAGGCAATAATTGCAGTTGAAGGAGCGAAAGTCATAAGAGTTTCCATGTTGATTGAACTATGCAAGCAATGGATGTGTGTTTCGCTTTCACTTAAATAGGAAAAGACTTGCCATATTCAAAGTATGCTACCCCTAATAGCTGGCGTTTTGTGATGTTTCATTCTGAAATTTGAATTTTTTTTAGATTTTGGGTGTGTTTGGTATGTTCCTAGAAAATGTTTTATTCGAAAATAAGTTGGTTCTAACTTATTTTCTCATGCTTGGTTGATGAGTGACAAATAATTTTTCGAAAATATTTTCTATTGTTTGGTTAGTCAATGAAAATATTTTTTAGAAAATATCTTTTATTTTTTACTAGAGAGTAGAAAATATTTTTTAGGAAAATAATTTCTGACATGAAAATCAACCCTAGTAATTGACTCGGGATCCGACCCCAACACCTGAAATGGGTTCCAACTCGACTTTCAACCCAAGATTCGACTTTCAAATTTAGACTCGATCACGACTTTCGAATCGAAATCCGACCACACCCGAATCTAGACCTAACTTTCAATTATTTTTTTTAAAAATATTTTTTTGGGAAGGGGGTGGCTGGCAGGGGGTTGGGGTTAGGTGTGGGGTGAAAAAATAAAATTTTCAAAACTTGAAATATTTTTCAAAAATAAAATTTTATTTTTTTGTGTGGGGGGAGGGGGGCTGGTGGGGTGGGGAGTCGGGGTAGGAGATGAGAAAAAAAATGAAATTTGGAACATTTCCAAAAGTAAATTTTTAATTTTTTTTAGTGTGTTTCTGGGAGGGGGGTGGTAGGGTGGAGGGCTGGTAGGGGGTCGGGGTAGGGGGTGGGGTAAAAAAATTAAAACATTCAAAATTTGAATATTTTTCAAAAATAATTTTTTAATTTTTTTGTCGGGCAGAGGAGGGGGGTCGGTGAGGAGGAGGTGCCGACAGGATTAAAAAAATAAAATTTTGAAATATTTTTCAAAAAAATAAAGATTTTGTTTTTGGGGGGAGAGGGGTAGGGATGGGGTAAAAAAAAATATTCAAAATGTGAAATATTTTTTAAAAATAAACTTTTAATTTTTTCTTGAAAAAGAAATTTTAATTTTTTTGGAGAGAGGGGGGTCATGGTAAGGGTGGGTAAGAAGAAAACATTGTAATTTGAGGTTGTAAGAGAGTTTTGAAAAATGTTTTCCTTTATTTTTGGAAGGAAATCATTTTGCTTAAATTTGAGGAAAATTAGTTGATTTAGAAAATACTTTCCAAAACATTTAAGCCAATTAAATATGAGAAAATTGGAAATTCATACCAAACACACTCTTTGTTTTCAAAGTGAAAAAATGATATTCGAAAATTAAAGTGGTATTTGATCATGAATACAAATTAGAATTCTCTTTTTATTTTTTTGCGAATAATTAGAAGTGAAAACACCTTTTTCATTGTTTTTTTTAAATTCTTGAAAATTCTGAAATTCAATTTCAAGTTGAATTTCAAAATTTTATGGCCAAACATATTTAATAAGTATTAGTAAAATATTTATTCGTTATGAAAAAATTTATGTATTATTATATGTTGTGATTAGTTATATAAGCATAAGTAATACATATATGTATTAGTTATGCGACTTTCTAAATTACAAATCAAAAATCATATTTATTTTATAGCTACCAAATGTGATGTTACTTATGCGGGATTTAATACATGCATAATTCATCTTCAAACCAGCTATCAAGCGATAGCTGATTAATGTTATGCAGATATTAGTAATGCAAAAATTAGTTACGAAGGAATTTATATTATTATCTTATGCAAGGTTTAATTATTCATTAGGATATTAGTTATTATGGCCCCTTCTTGGACCCTGCGCATAGCAGGAGCTTTAGTGCACCGAGCTGTCATTTTTAGGATATTAGTTATTATACCTCTATAATACATAAAATAATACACAAATTTTCTCATAAATTATATAAGTATTAGTTAATCGAGTTTTTTATATTGTAAATCAAGCACCGTATTAATTTTATACATGAATATTTTACCTCCTAACCAACTACCAAACATCATATTACTTATTCAAAATTTAATACCTACGACCTTTTAACCAGCTACAGTAATTCAGGTATGGATTTGCCTTACATTAGTCATACTCTATTTGGTATTATGCTATGTATAATTAATACATGATTAATCGTGGCATTAGCAACGTAACAGGGGCTTAATGGATGCATTAGCATAGCTAAAGACACAATTGCCCCTTAAAACTTTTTCCACATCCCATATATCGTATTTGTGCAGAGTATTTTCGTAAGCAATTTTTTTGGACTATGTGCACGTTTTCAATCATGCCCAAAGGAGTCGCATATGAAGGTTGTTAAGTGAATTCTTCAATATCTCAAAGGCACCATGAACCTGGTCCTTTGGTACCCTAAAGGTGACTCTTTCAATCTAATTGGTTTTGCTGATGCTGACTATGAAGGGTATATTGTAGACAGGAAGAGCACATCTGTTATGGCCTACTTCCTTGGATCATGCCTAGTACCATGGGCCACACGAAAGAAAATTTTTGTTGCCTTGTCCGCTGCTGAAGCTGAGTACATTATTGCAGCTTCATGTGTGTGCAGCTCCTATGGATTAAGCAACAACTTCTGATTTATGGCATCAAGGTTGGCTGCATACCTATCCTATGCGACTACACAAGCGCGATCAATATGGCTAAGAACTCAGTTCATCATAAATGTACTAAGCACATTGATGTACGTCATCACTTTCTTTGAGACAATGTTGAAAAAAGGACACATCATCATGACCTTTTAAGAAACTGAGGACCAGGTTGTCGACATCTTCACCAAGGCACTAGGAAGAGATCAATTCGAGAAGAACCGTCTGGCATTGGATTTGATCTACCAATAGGCACCCTTCATCTTCCCATCTTTTTCATAAAATATTAATGAGTAAGATTGCCTCTTCATTGTCATAGATTCACACTAAGCTCACATTTCTTATTGTAACAGGTATGCGCTCGGGATTGAATGGCACAAAGAATATTGGGATATGATGATATTCACCTTAGTTTCCAGTAGCATAGGCTATTACAAGGACAAAAACATGTCAGAACCAGGTTGTCAACAAGAATTCTAGTTTGCACTCATACTCACAATATAACATTTATGAGAATGTACTATCTTGCACCTCCATATTATGGAGTAAGTTTTACAAAAAGGAACCTGGTTCACCTCCAGTCTCTACCTTTTTGAAATATGCATTTTTTTTACGAAAATATGACTTTCTCTCCTACTTAATAACCTCCCCTTTTTTTGTCTATCTTGGAACTCAAACCATAACCTCTTTATCACATCAACTTGCCAGACACCAATCATCACCCTCAATTCCATCACATCAATCCTCTCTCACCGCTATTAAACCTGAAAACACTCAAAACCTCTGCATCTTTCTTGCCACTTCACCCTAATATTTTCTCTCTCCTTCTCATCAAACCAAAATGTAAAAATGAATCCACTTGTTACACCCTAGAAAATTTCGTGTTACTAAGGCTACTGAAGGCTTAATGTGAGCTCGAGGAGGAGAAAATATTACAAGTATAAATAATGAAATTCTATTGTAGTAACATGGGGATATCATGAGTATAATATTTGGAGTTCGTACAATATGATTGGAATGATATGTTAAAAGATATATAGCCCTTCTAACTATGAGCTGAGGTGGGTCCCACATGATGATATTTTTATAAAAAAGATATATGATAAGTTATATGGATAATATATGTGAAGTTAAACACAACTCAAGAAGGAACCTTGAGCCAAATCCAAGTGTAAGCCCTCCAAAAAAAGAAAAAGACATTTTTAAGTTACGTTTTCGGGAAATCTGACTTGGCGATACCATAACTCCATCATGGTTTGGGAATTTGGGAAAACTCCTAAAATAAAATTGCAGATAATATGATTATCTTTCCAACCATAGGTTGTGTGAATTTATTCAATAACGGGATCAAGAGATATGACTGTTTTACTGAACAAAGGCGTTACCGCAAGTAGAGAGTCTGACACGTGGTGGACATGTGGTGGACACGTGGTAGGACCACTCCACCGCCCTTTATCACTATAAGTAGGCTCAAAAACATGTCATAAACAGAATGATAATTGATATATTCCATGATTTTGCGCATTGGACTATTCGCGAGCTAATGGACGGTTATATTCTGTATTTTCATACGTCGAGTCAGTCGCAAGAGAATTGACTCAAGTTAAAGACGAGATCATTTTCAGACACGAAGTAGAAATCTTTAATTCCTAATTTTAATTAAAAAATATTAGTTGAGATTAGAAATTAATTAACCATGATTGGATTATTAAGTGGGGATTTGAGATTAATTAATATGAATTAAGCTAATGGTGGGATGAAAAGTGGTCCCCCACTGCCACATGGCCAATTCCTATTGGTCCACATTTTTGTAGGGGACAAGAAGGCTCCTTGGGCAGCACATTTTGTCTCTTTGTTAACTCAAAATTTTTAGCCTAATCACTTCCAATTCTAGACAATTTCGTTAGAGAAAGAAATGAGAGGTGTAGAGAGAAAGAGAGCTCAGCCAAGCTAGAGAGTGAAGGAGACATTAAGGGGTCAAGTCTGGCGTTTTTCTTCAAGGTCATGGCAGCAAGATGAAGTCATTAGGGCAGCAAAAATATTGATGAACCAAGCCCTAGAGTTCCAAGCAAGTTGTGTCACTATAACCTAAGGTAAGATTTCATTTCCTTTTTCGTTTTTCCCTCATCTTGAAGGTAATTGAAGCTTGTGTGAGTTGATAAATAAGTGATGAATGTATGAAATTATGGGTGTTGATGTTGAGGCATGGTAGGAGACGTTTGGGGTTATTTGTTGTGAAAATGATGAATTAATTTTATTTAGTATTTGGTTGTTGTTATCATGATTTATGTGAGGAGGATGAAGGAATTAAATGGTTAAGGTTGAGGTTGAATTTATTGTAGAACTGTCGCACCCTATTTTCGAACGGGATCAAAATAGTTCACAACATAAAAATGGATATGACTCTGATTTTGAAATTGTTTGTTTAGAGTCGCCACCTAATTTTAAGGAAAATATTAGGAAAACCATTATAAATGTAAACTCTGTTTTGATTTGTAAAACCTGTGGGATTCTAAGTAAGGGTTTTAGTTACTCGAGGGGAAGGTATTAGGCATCCCTCAGAGCCTATCCGAAGATAGTCCTTAAACTTAGTTTTAGAAAAAAATGATTAGGGATATTTATTCATTTGTTTGTTTTAGAAATATTAAGAAAAAGGGTTTTTATTAAATTTGAGAAAAAGGTGAAAATATAAGGTATGTCATATATATACGTCTTATATATGAATGAACCAAATTTAATAATAATATATTTATTGTATAGTAAAATAAATAATAAATAATATATTTAAATATATAAAAATACAAATGTATATTTTAAAATCATTTGAATAAATAAGCTTACCTAATTTATGATAAAATAAATGTCTAGTATTAACAATTGTTACTTTATTTGTAGCCACGATAAAAAAGAAAATAAAAAGTGAATAAGATAATAGACAAGTGTAGATATATGGATATGTAATATGTCATAAATATAATTTGGGTGAAACTTCTAGTAAGATTGGTGATGCCTAAAAATTATTAAGTTTTAGAAATATTAAACTACCCCAAATATATGCAAATAAAAATATTTAGAAGTTGACATGAAATAAAAATATCTGCCTTCTTATCTTCTTCGGATCAGCGTCGGCTTATTAATCGGAAGACAAAATATATAAAGTTTTTGTTATTTTTCTGCTCGGGTCAACTTCCATCATTTCCGAAGGGCCTAACTACCCCTACCCCTCTTATGTTAACTTGTTATTATAATCCTAGAGCGATCTAAAAGAAATAAGAACTAACGTCCTAAAGCGTGCCTATCGACCCAACTTAATATCCAAGAGGCTTTGGATATACTATTAGGGTAGGTTTTAGACTAAAAAATGTAGGTTTCTTAATTAGACACATCGTCAAACAAAACAGATAGGACGAGCAGTTAGCACATAAAGTCTCAAGTAAGCCTTTAAATTAATTAATTAGCATGCTTGAAAACACATATAAATTGTGAAGGTCATAATGATTATGTGTGTGCGTACAATCAGACACAGGTATCATAAACATAAAAACTTGAATAATATGATGGGCAAATTTAATTACTTAGGTAATTATAATAAAATAAGCATGCTTGGTAATTTTAGTTATTAACTAATAATATTTTATAAAATACTGTTTACATGACTTCAGTTAAAAGGATGCTAAAAATTTTATTGAACACTATAGATATGATTTTCTAAACGTTGATATACTAAAGATGTATTAAAATATAGACATGATTTCAAATATAGAATAACATGATAAATATTTATAAGAACCTATGGGCATGAATTCTACTCATAATTGTTATGAAAAAATATATTTATGAAGGCTTAATATCCATTTAATTGGCATGTTAGAATTATAATACCTATAAACATGGTTGTTATATGATAAAATATGCGAGAAATATTGTTAGATCTCATGGACCCAATAGGCTCAAAATATTCTACCGATATGGTTTCTATATACTTGAAATAATATTAAACCCTATAAACGATACCTAGGTGATTAGCATGTTGAAATTTATTTTAAATGTTATTTATAGACATGGTGTATAAATGGAATGATATGTTGAAAATTGATTAAAATTGTAGGCATGGTTTTAAAATAGAATAACATGACAAATATTTATCAAATCCTATAGACATGGATTATACATATAAAACTATGATAAACATGTGTTACAATTCCAAGAGCATAGTTTAAGTATAAGGTGCTGAGATATTTATTAAGAATCTAAAGGTATGATTTTTATTAATAATATTATACTAAAAATATTTATAACGGCCTATAGACATGAATTCTATATAACAGATAAACTATTTATCAACTTAAATGCATGATTTATATATTGACCACATTCTATATTAAACATGATTTCTATATGGTTAAAATCTTATGGCCATGGTTTCTAAATGAAGTATGTATTGAAACATTTATTAAATTCATAGATATAGCTTCCATATGAGTCAATATGATGAAAATATTTGTAATCTTATAAGCATAATTTAATTCCTATAAAAATACTAAAAAAAATATATGATTGATGTATATTTCTTAAAGTGAAAATCTTGATTTTATATGCTTTATTAAATTCTATAAACATAGTTCCATATGACATAATATGCTAACATATTTATTGACAAACCTATAGATATTGTATCTATCAAAGTAGCCTATTAAACTTATTAAATCCTAAACATGATTTCTATATAAATTAGCATGCTAAAGTCATGTAGCTATAGTTTTAATTAATATGCTGAAAATATTAAGCTTAAATCGTGACATATGATTTAATTAACATGCTAGAAATTATCTATAGAAAGCGTATGTACATGATATATAATAATAGAATGGTTGATAGTTTGAATAAAATATACAAGAGTTGGGCATATTATTTAATACATATAATATATGAAAATATTAAGATTGATGAATTAAAACATAGAGTTTTATCGATATTTATTTGTGTGATAAACGTATTTTATTTAAAATTAAATCTAAGAGTCAACAGAATAATTAAAATAACTAAATTTTTTTTGGCATATTTATCTAGCGCACGCAACCACATAAAATTATGTCAAAATAAAAAATAAATTGCAAGTAGCACGTACATTTCCCCTCCCCTTTTACACAGTCCCCAAATATATATTATTATACAGAGTAGAGTTTACAAGATTGTTACAAAACTAAAACAAAGGGTAAGTGAATAAAATGATACAAAAGATGTGAACGAAATAACGGCATCTCAAAATTTGATTCGCAACTCTCGGCATCTTGAACTTTGAAGTTCAAAATCTGTTAAACCATAAGTAAAAGAAAAACAAGCAATATGCGAATATATGTAGAGGTATGTCATGATTATATAATTTTTTTTTACTACAACAAAGTAAACAAACAAAGCAAGAACACATTTCAAAATAATAAACCAATATGTCAAAGAAAATGAGAACTAACTTGGATATTTCGTATATTTATTTTAACAAGGTATAATATGTAAGAATCTAAAGTAAAGATAATATAATAAAAATAGGAAAAAGAAGTACTAACCGATTAATATGAGTTTTGTTAATGTGCCAACGAAAAGCGATAGCAATATCCGAGATCCAAGCAAGTTGAAGTAGCAAAGAGGCAAAAGAAAAGACTTGAAAGTAATTAAGTAATTTGTTAAAAACAAGAGGCTTCTCTCAATTCTAATGTTCTTTTCTTTTCTTTTGTTTTGTGTTCTTGTCTTTTTTTTTTCTTTGTGTTTTTCTTCTCCTGTTTTTCCTTCTTCTCTTTTGTGTGTGTCTTTGTGTCTACTTATATTGATCAATCTATGGGTAAGAATACCATCAAGTCAACAAAGACAAAATAGCCAAAAACTTTAATTCAAAAAATTTCAAATAAGTGGACAATCAATCAAATTAATAACAACTTTTCAAGATTTACTCCTAAAATCACTCAAAAGATGTTTTATTTCAAAATAGTGGAGCATTAACCTTAAAGTGGTGGGACATTAAAATATTTAAAGTTGATACTAACTTTATTTCAAACTTTCATAAAGGGACAAAATTAATTATGACAAATACAAAATGATTATATCATATTAGCAATTACTATAATTATTTTTAACACTAAAAACTTCAATCAACAAAAAATGTCATATTAAGTAAAACAAACTTAACCTTCTTCCTAAATTCAAATGGGAAAACAGATGTCATTTATCAATTAACTAATCCGATAGACATCCGAATTAAAAGATATGTATTTTATACAATGGTGAATAATAACAATCTTATTGTAAAAAAATTCTCAACTATACTTGTATATAATTAAATACAAGAATGTAAACATGGACAGAAAAACAAATAACACAAACATATATAATAATCTTAATCGATTAATAAGCAAGTAAACATCTAAAAATGAACTATATTTTGTGCATAATTAAAATGTAAGAACATGAATATGAACACTAAAATGAACATGAACATGAACATGAACGAAAAATAGATATATGCTTTGTAATACTAATCGATTAGGAACTAAACAAACAACTTTGAATCTCAAATTTAACAAATCATTTGAAGTACACAACCAACCCAACACATTTTTTTTTTAAAACAAAATCTATAAACGGAGTCTAATATAAGAAGATCTAAATCTTCCAAGCAAAAAACTTATTATACACATTTTATTTAAAAATAAAAATTTTACACCGTATAATATATAATCATCAATATATAACTCAATCAAAAATCTTTGGCAACTATAATCTTATGAATTGTATTTACTATACACATATCATTCTCATATAAATATTAACTATAACATCAATCATAATAATAATCACACATTCATCAATATTAAACAATTCAACAATAACATAAATTTACATATCATATATACAACAATCATAAAAGGACTATAAAATTTTAAATCTATTCATGAAACACAATATACGTATTTATATATATAATATAAATAAGATTAAATGAAAATATACCAATATCTTGTTGTCGTCGGAGTTGTCGGTGTCGCAGAAAAGTTGTTGGCGGCGTTGGTGGAGCTGCTGCGTTTCGCCGTCATTGGTGGCAGAGAAGAGAGTGACGGGGAGAGAGAGGGAGAGGCGGCGACGGAGAGAGAGAGGGAGAGGCGGCGATGGAGAGAGAGAGGGAGAGCCGTCGGTGGCGGCTATGTGGTGGAGAAGACAACTCTTGTTGTTGTCTTCTTCTTCTTTTGAGAAGATGATGAATAGAAAGAGAGAGTTAGGTGAAGAGGTAGAGAGAGAATTAAGTGAAAGAGGTAGAGAGAGAATAATATAGTTTTAGGGTTTTTGAGTGTGAAAAAGGATAAGAACGAATGAGAGCCGTCCGATCAAAATGCAATCTATGGTTGAGATTATAATTTGATATAAAAATAGACTACATTAAATTTAATTAGGATATAATTATAAGTAGTCATACAAATAAAATGTCATATAATTAGTTGTCAAATACATGTTGAATAAGTAAAATCATAAATCTATAAAATTATAATATTATATATGTAAAGTAAATATGCATGTACATAGAATATAAATATTTGTGTATATATACACATAAATGCCACTTATATATATTACATACTAAAAATAGATGTTTAATAGGTATGTTAACATAAACAAATTAAAATATATAATAAACTTAAATAATAACCCTTTTATATACATATGTACATAAGACCTATTAAAATACGTATATATTAATATGAAGAAGTAAATTACAAAAAATAAACTTAGTAAATAACATATTTTATAAAGAAATACTTATGTATATACTAAAAATAGATATGACATACATATTAACTAAAATTCACAATAAACTTAATTAAGTAATAACCTTATATGCATATGCATATAAGTCGTATTAAAATAGGTATGCAATATGCACAAATTAATATGAATAAGTAAATTGGTAAAATATACTTAATTAAGTAATATTTATACAAAGAAAACACACACACGTATAATATATACTAAATAATGCGGAAAAAAATATATATTTGAATGTACAAAGCTTGTTATTTTCATAAACGGTAAAAAAAAAGATGTTAATAATATTAACAAATAGAAAAAATATATTATGAGCTATGAACGCCAAAATATATAATTTTTTTTTTATTATTATTATTTTTGTAAAAATAAAATAAAATAAATATATATATATAAAAAATTTTAAAAAATGCTTATCTATTAAGATAGTAATTCAAAGAAAAATAAAAAAATAATTATAGATCGATCAAAATTGGGTGTCAACAAGAACTTGTGGTGATATTAACATGGCTTTCTTGCATATGAATGAGTGATATTGTGGTTGTGTGTGGCTGCTGTTATAGGTCACGAAAATTTGATGAAAAGTAGTATGAAATAAGGTGTAAAAATTGTAGGTGGTTTGCTTGGCTTGTTGTAGGTGTTCATAAGGTTTTTGAGCATCTTTATGTTGTTAGTTAGGGGTTGTATTGACATGTTGTTGTTATTCTTGTTTAGCTTGGAAGATTAATGATAATTAAGGTTATATGTTGCATTATATGTTGATTGGACTGTTTTAGGATTGTTTCGATAAAACGTTAAGACTATGGATCATTAAGGATAATTGGAGGATGTAATAGTTGTATGTGGATTGAAATTGTTGTTGAATGTTATGAATGTGGGCTGCCTTAACTTACCAATAATGTTATAATGAAGAGATTAACTTGTATTAAATGGAATTGGAATCAAGAAAACCCCATGATTAGTGTTGGTATTAAAATGGACAGATTTGGAGTTGCTTGAATTAGATTGGGCTGATTGTCGTCGTTATTCTTATTGTCATGAATTATGTGTTGAAAGTGAAGTGATTGTATATGTTAATGTTAAATTTCCGTTTGGGCCGTATTAGGGATGTTCTACACTAAAAATGATGGATGAATATCGATTAACGTGATGGTTGTTATTGTGGCTTATTACAAAACGAAAATGAAAGCATTCAACATGTCAAGTTCGAGTTGTAATTGATTTAAGGGTTGCTTATAGTGTGGGGCTGCTTGTGTTAAATTGAAGTTATGATTATGCATTGTATGGCTGATTGTTAGGCTATTATAAATCAATTCAATAAGGTATGATGGCTGCAACCTATTAAAAGTAATTTGATAGCATCGTAGTCATCATGTTGATAATCAACGAAAGTCAAATGTTAGATGGGTTGTTTGGAGTATTTTTGAATATCATCTTGGCTTGTCTTGACATGGCATTTGAATGTGTGATTATTGATGTTGCTTGGTGATTGTATGGATGATTTGGAAGTGGGAAAAGTGAGCAGTATAAGGGAATTGCTGCCCAGAATTTTGTGTTTTGCAAACCCATTTTTGGATGGGACTGCTGTTAGTAATTTTAGCATAACGCCTTGTGTAAAGCTCAATTTTGTGTAATTGAAGATGTTCTGGAAATCTATTTCATAGGTCTAAAATTTTCATTCAGGCTCTAAAATTCAGTTTTGCTTTTATATACTCGCAAAAGGGTGATGAAGTTCAGGGGAGGTGCTGTCCAATCTTTTTAGAAATAACCTACTAACGATAAAGTACGTTTTATGCCTTTCTATAGCTTAAAGGCAGTGCCTAACATTTTAATATAGGTTGAGACAATATTGGGCAGCATATACGTATTGAGCACAAGTAAACGCTAAAGGTATGTAAAGCTAACATTTCTTCCTTTTGGCATGATCCATATGAAACAAACGGACGACGCATGCTTAAATTCCAAAGAAACTCTTATTCTTAGATACACTCGAATGGCTAACGTTCTTGATTTCCAGAATTTATATCGTTATGTCTCGACTCATGTGTATGATTCCAGCCATCCTAGTTGGTATAATTTATATTTTGGTACAATTCATATTTCGGTGTAATTCATGTTTGGCATAATTCCTAACGGCAATCAAAGAAGTATTTGAAATGACTACCATCCTGATTTTCAAATGATGGTTCATTTTGATTATTCCATGAAGTCTTAAATGATGATTTAAATGCATATAGTTACTCACTACTCTACTCGTGCATGTCTTAATGTATCTTTCACCGAGTCTCGGGCCAGGTATGTCTTCGTGCACAATTTCATGGCATTATTCACCAAGTCCCTCATTAGAGGGCCGAGTACGGTATATATATATATATATATATAATATGATATGATGATATGGTGATATGATGATGGCGTCGAGCCCCATGATGGGCTGAATATGATATACACGTATATGACAGATTCACCGAGTCCATAATGGGCCGGATATGATATGTGAAATGATCATGCATGATTTTATTTCATAAGGCACATGTACAATGATTTCTTGATTATCGGTATTAAACTTGTCTCCTGATTGCCTATTTTAGATGTGATCTTCTTTATGGTATTTTATGCTTTATATACTCAGTACATATGTCGTACTGACCCCCTCTATTTGGGGGGGGGGGGGGGTGTTTCATGCCCACAGGTACAGATACTCATTTTGGGGATCAACCACCTTAGGATTTTCATCTAGCTATTTTAAAAGTACTCCATTGTTTCGGAGCTTTGACGTTTAATATCGACCTTTTGATATATATATTTGTTTATTCTGGGATACGACAGGGTCTTGTCCCGTCATATGTTATTATTGATATTCTTAGAGGTCTGTAGGCATATATGTGTGAGTTATATATAAATGTTGTCCGGTTGTACTAGTATGACTTATGTTTTGGAACATTCCCACATGTAATGACAGCCTAGTCGGCTCACGTATTATGTTATCTTTGGATGAATGTGACTCCTTAGTAGACAGGTGGTTTTGGTATAAATATATGTGATAGTTTTGAGATGACATGCTGCCCGTATAACTCCCATATCATGTTTGGTTGCTAATTGAATATAGATAACAGGTGTGTATACGAGTGTCCAGTTTGGGCACTAGTTACGGCCTATGGAGTTGGGTAGTGACACCACTGGTAGCCTACTCCGATGAAGACGATACGACTTCATCTCAGGGAGAACGTTCAACGTCTCTTATACCTAGGGTTCCGTCCTCACTACCTTCGCCCATTGCTTCTCCAGCGGTAGTAACTCAGAGGGAATCTTCACACCCTTCACCCAAAGCTCCGTCGACTCTTTCTTCTCTAGTGTCGGTGACTCGAAGGGAATTTTCTTTCTCTTCACCAAAAGCCTCCTCGCTTGAAAAAACCTTCCCTATTGCTTCATTTGTGAACCCATCTTCATCAAAACCCGTTTCTAACCCCATTCTTCCATTCTCTCCATCCCCTCCACATTCCACCCCGGGCTCTAGTGATGATGTTCCCCTCAACCAACTCGGAAAGAATCCCTCTAAACACCCAGGAAACACGTTGTTGTAAAGTGAATCAGACCCCATACTCTATTCAATCACAGCAAAAGGGTTGCAGAAGAAACTAAGGCGACAGAGTCTAGTAGAAAGAGGGTTTGCACAAAGAGTACTCTGACACTGCCCCAACCCCTACTAAAATGAACAAAAACTTGGCAAAATTTCTAGCTATGGGGAAGGAGATGTACTTTGCATCGAAAGCTGTTCTTTGTGGGAGGATAATTGATCCGGAGGTTAGGAATTTTCCTCATGTCTAATAATTAATCAAAAAATTGACTGTCCAATGGTGGGTTCACTTATTTCTTATCACTTCTTTAGAGATACATGAGAATGAGGTGGTTGAATTTTATACCAACCTCAATGTGCTAGAGGATAATGTTGTGATGTTTGTGGTGCTGAGAGTGGAGTTGGTGTTTAAACCTGTTCGTTTGGGTGAGATTCTAAAGGTTCCAACTGCTGGTCTGGCTAAATATATCTGGAGGAAGGACTAGAGTTGTTTGCTCACTGCAAATTTCACACAGAGGCGTGTTATAAATCGACCTCGAAAAGTCCTGAAAGGGGAAATGCAGCTTTTTCATAAGTTGTTGTATAAAATTCTTCACAAAGGAATTGTTCCAAGGGGGAATGCCGACATGAGGCTACATTTAGGGATTTGGGACTCGCCTATGCCCTGGATTAGGAGGAACTTATCAATTGGCTAGTTCTGATCATTCGTCATATGGAAAGGGTGTCAGATCCTAAACCTAGTTCTCATCAGTTGGCGTTTGAAAATCTTCTTACCCTGATCTTTGTTACATTTAAGGTACCATTGGAGAAAGGTAGGGAGATTACCAAAAATGACATAATTGATTGTAATACCTTGACTAAGTTTGATTGTCTCCCTGTTATGAATCAGCATCGTGCTCCTACTCCTAGGGTCGTTGGTCCTGTAGCTCAGCTTATGGCTGAACTCAATCAAGCAAGGGACCAAAATGTTGTCTCAAGGGCTGGTAGTGATGCTTTAAGGGCAGAACTTGAGGATTCACGGGGTGAGGTGGCTTCTCTGAAGAAGAAGAAGATACAACAACAGTTGTACAACAACATTCGTATGGATAGGTCGCTCCAGTTCCCTCAACCCCTGCTCCTCCTTCCAAAGCCCGAACCCCTTCTCCTTGATCAGTTCCTAGTTCCCCTTTTCATTTGATACTGTTCCAAATGTGCAGGTTGTTGGATAGTTGTTTCTTGTTTTTGGATAGATTGTATAGTTGCCTCTTTGAGGTTTAATGATTGTGCTTTTTTTTTGTTATGACAATACTTTTTGGCTATGCTAATATCGTTGTTTGGAATACTATGAATGGCTAATATCAAAAGATTTGGTGTATTTTCTAGTCGTTCATTCCTGGTTTGTGTGGTCCCTAAGATGACCTTGAGCTTGTGTGTGTTTATGTCATGTTGTTGTCTTACTTGTTTTCTTTTCGTGATGTCAAAAGGGGCAAGATTGGGGGTATTGGGTTGGTTACGTGTACAGGTACACTACAATGGAGAGATTAATTTGTCATCATCAAAAAGGAGAAAATTAATGACATAAAAATGTTCTGGGTTTTGATAATGAGAAAGTAAACCAGGTTCACATTGTTGCATGACATATAAACTAAAGACGCAGAAACAAGATAACTCATGAATAAAAGGCAAAGCGACAAAAACAAGGATAACGAGTGCAACAAGCTATATGGAAAATAATTAGTTGGGAAAATTATTTCTCTTAGTTTGGGTGTTAACAAGGACGGGGATCATGTGTGTCAAGCGGACCACACGCCGGGCAAGCCGTGCGTGGCACGAGTTGATGGAGGGCTGAAAAGGTACATAAGGCAAAGGGACAGGGCAAGAGGCATTGGCCATATGAGATGTGGGATGATATGCCCTGACATTGCCGAAGATGTTGGCTGAGACTTGGGAGCACGTCCAAGGGCCTAGCGTGTAGGCGAAGGCCACGTGCGGCAAGACATGTCGCCTCCGCACGTTCTCGAAGTAGAAATGAAATCTGGGGATTCCGGACTAGGGATGACTTCCTAGCATGTACTTGTATATGCTTACCGAATTTGGTGCCAATTGGAGTTCGTTTGGATAAGGGCTTGACTTAGCCAAGATCAGGGGCATTGTCGTAATTATGCGATAAGTCCGAAGAACTCAACTAGGGGTCTTGGTTTGCAAACACTATAAAAGAAAAGTGCTTCAATGAACATAACGGCTTTTCCACATTCGACATTGAGACTTTTTCGAGCAAGAGCATTCAAGAGTGAAATAGTCAAAGAAAAAAGAACTAGAGTTAGATTTTCTTTCTGATAATTTTGTGCGTTTGAATTTTTGTTTAGAGTTTTTATTGACTTCTATGTATTAAAAGTGAATTACGCATGTAATGTAAATTTATTATAAATATTATAAAATATATTATGTTTGTTTGGTAAAAAATTGACACAACGTATTATAAATATATTAAAGTGTGTGATAAATGTATAATCCATGAATAAAATTTATATTATATATATTAAAATTATATTATAAGTATCTAGTGAAAAAAATATTAGTACTATAAATAATAAATATTTTGTTAATATAGTACATTTATGTAAGTTTTCCTCAAATATATTAGGTACAAGCCTCCAAACGAATACAAAAATCTAGAGGGCTTTGGTATTAGCCACTTTGGCTATAAGCCTTCTTGATATATAGAAGCAAATTTACCCATTGGGCCTTATTCCCCTTTTAGGCCTTAACCTAAAAAAAATAAATATCTACACAATTTTTCCACTTATAAATTTGAACGTTGCTTCTTGAAGATCTTGAAAAACCTTATCTTTCTACACAGTTTCTTCAACTCGGTGCCTTTGTAACAATGGCTTCTTCAGTTTCTTCTCTTCAATTTCTCTTCGTAACCCCACAAACCCTTTCTTCTCTAAAACCCAATTCTACAGCAAATTCATTTTCCTTCTTCTCTCTTCCTTCATCTTATCTTTCTTTATCTTCATCAACCCCTTATTCTTCTATCAAGCCTTTTGAGTCTTCTTCGTTTTCATCTCGCTTTGTTCGTAACGTGGCCCTGTCTGAATTTGATCAATTGGAAGACGATGTGGGAGAAGTAGAAGAAGAACGCAATTTCTCTCCAGACCTTAAACTCTTTGTTGGTAATTTGCCGTTTAGTGTTGACAGTGCTGCACTTGCTGAGATTTTTGAACGAGCTGGAAATGTTGAGATGGTTGAGGTAATTTAGCTAATTATCCATTATTTCTATTCCTTGGGAAATTTTAATTTTGCTGCTTAATGTTAAAAGCATAATTAAGTAAATAGAATTGTGCCCTGTCATAGCTATTTTTGTTTCAAATTTAACAATGAATGTATTAGGCTCATGAGAGAGCATGTTAAGACTAATTAAATTATAGTGTCTCTCCTATAACACAGTCAGTGGCCGACCCAAAATTTATACTGCAGTGTGTCAGTGTAAGTGTAATTTTTCAGACGAAGAATTGACACCCCTTAAGTGGCTGTTTAAGCATTTGGAGTAGAGTGGCTTGGATATAATACTTTGAAGAGTTGTGTTGGTCCATGTTTTGAAAATAATTAATGGGAAATGGGAAGTTTTAAGACCCCTAATGTATAATTAACTTTATCCTCAACTGTAAAACATGATGAGTGGTTTGTTTTTCGATATAGCAGTAAAATAGTTTTGTAGTTTTTTCCTGTAGTGAGCTCAAGAAGATTTGTTTTCTTTATCGGGTTTTTGAGTGGATGTGAGATGCTAGGATTGTTTGGGAAGGTATTGAAGTTGTAACAATTTTGCAGGTTATATATGACAAGCTCACAGGAAGAAGCAGAGGGTTTGGTTTTGTGACAATGTCGAGTAAAGCAGAGGTGGAAGCTGCTGAACAACAATTCAATGGATATGTAAAGTTTTGCCCTTTGTTCTTGCCATCCATTATTATCTTCAAGTGCACTTATATCACAAATTGAATATGACTTGCTATGCTAAATAGCTGATGAAAACACTTTCTAGTCTCACTTTCAACTTGTCGTTTGTGTAATCTAAAAATGTTGTCTTTCCAAAAGAAGTCAGCCTTTTGATGTTGATATTAAAGTTCATGTTTTGATGTCCTTTTGCAGGAAATCGACGGGAGGGCACTGAGAGTGAACTCTGGGCCAGCACCAGACAAAAGGGAGAATTCTTTTGGAGGTGCACGGGGTGGGAGAAGTGAGAATTCTTCTTTTGGAGGTGGAGGTGGAGGTGGACGTGGTGGGAGAAATTTTGATAGCTCCAACAGAGTCTATGTAGGAAACCTCTCATGGGGTGTCGATGACCTTTCTCTTAGAGAATTGTTCAGTGAACAAGGCAAAGTTGTGGATGCCAAAGTAGTCTATGACAGAGATAGTGGTAGATCAAGGGGCTTTGGATTTGTGACATACAGTTCTGCTCAAGAGGTCAACAAAGCAATTGATAGCTTGAATGGCATTGTAAGTGTATTCTTTACTAAGCCTGATTATGTAACTTGATTAATGGACTAATATACACATGCCTGTTCTTAGTATCTGTTGTTTTTGTCGTTTAGGTAGCTGAAAAGAAGGGTTATGAATCCTCCCACATATAGTTCCTTGTCTTCTAACTAACGATATAGATGTTCTCTATAATCATTCTTTGGTTTCAGCTTTGCTAGATGTTTCTCATCTCATTGGACTCGAGTTTTTGTGAAAAGATACTCGATATTCTCAATCAGGTTGTTCTGATACTATGTATCTGGTGTAATTTATTGTGCAGGACCTTGATGGCAGGTCCATTCGCGTAAGCGCTGCAGAAGAGCGCCCCCCCAGGCGTCAATATTGAATGTGTTAAAGTACATCTTTTTTATTGGGAAAAACTTGAGGTAAACAACTCACATGTTCATGTTTCCAATTTATTCATAGTCTTTTCAAAGGCAGAGCCGAGAACTCATCAATGTATATTTTTAAACTTTTATGGTTATTTTAAGGTTCAATGCTCTTGTTGAATGTGTTTTAGCTCTTACAAATGTATAATCTTACATGGCAGGGTCTGGAAATGGTGAAAATTGCGGCAAAGCTGATGAATTGCTTGCACCTTGAACACCTGCTACTACTTTTACACCAATTTTGGTACAAAAATTCTGGTATCTGCATCTAGACTAATGGGAGTACTCAGTGTATTTTCTTTTACAGTGTATGTTCTAAAATTGCCTTGGGGAAAGATTCTGACCTGTAATATTATATCCATTAGTTGATAATGGACTAGAGAATGACATGTTAGATCACTCTTTGGGATGTATCTTGGTGTGAAATGAATGTCGGAATTGTTGCACAATTTTTTTGTTTGGAAACTTAATTTGTTGGACTAAGGGGTCAATTGTGTGGTTGATTGTAGAAAAAATGGTCACCCCGTACCTAATACAACGTTAAGTTGGTTGTATTACATAATAACCATACTATGATACGCTGGAATTTATGTAATATTCTATGCATGATAGGATGTGAAACAAGAATACGGGTATAAGCAATGTGGTAACTAAACTATTAAAGATAACGTCTCAAGTCGAGTGATATCTAAGCAATGTGGGAACTAAACTATTAAAGATAACGTCTCAAGTCGAGTGATATCTAAACTCTGCGTGCCTTGTACTCTAGTAGTTCATTCACCACCCTACTATACAGCCTCTTTTACTGCTTTTGTGAAAACCATATACTCAGTCTTCTTTGGTAGAAAAGCAATTCTAGCTCTGCAAATGCACTGCCTTCCAATTGATAGCACACAGCCATAAAGAACAAACAAATACCTTATTAGGGATCTTCTCTTATCTAAATCTTCAACATAATAGAATTTCACACATCCTATAGCAAAAAATTCAATCTGGCCTGTCAAATGTTAGACCAACATCCATGATCAAAGGCAGATGTGGATTCAGAATTTGAAATTTATGGGTTTTGGATTCTAGGATAACATCCTTAGATAGCCTAGGTCTCCCGCTATACCATAATACCCTTGAAGAGTTGAAGTACCTCAAAAGCTTCACCATCGGATCGTCTACAAATGCTCTTTTGCTTAAACATGCCTATTATCTACTCACTACATTAACAATTTGTAAAAGCATTATGACGAGTGCAAACCATAGCATACATGATACTAGAAGAAGAGTCCTGATGTCAAGAAAAGAATAAAACACAGTAAATAAACTACGTCTACCTTCATCTTGAGTCTCCATTCTTTTGATTTTTACGCTCATTAACCTGTGGAGGTAGTAACTTGCTGGGATTTACTGAATTCAAGTCACACTCAGATTTTCTTCCACAAAACACGTTCCACTTTTTCTTTGTTTTTACCACCTTTTTAAACTCCTGTTTCATGCTGTTGCACTCTTTTTCTAGCTCTGCAACACGCTCCCTCATGTCTTCGATACTTGATCCTCTTCTATTTGCTGTGTTTGTGTTCCGGTTGCCTCCATGAAGAGTAGTACTTTGAGAGTTGTCAAGATTATCCGAGACAAAGAACCATCCTGATACTGATGTCCGTAGGCGAAGTTGTTCAAAGAACAAGACTTGAACTATGACCCTAAGAGGTAGCCTCTCATTTTGAGCAGCGTGTATGCAAGCTTCCAATGAGAGCTTCTGGCAATTCATTAGTCTGCAGATTTGCTCTCTTTCTGAGTCTGTGAGCCAAGGATGTGCCTAAAATTGAAATGTGTAAGAAAGGGTGTATAAGTAAAGAAGAGATACAGTTCAACACACTGACAACAACAACAGCAACAACAACATACCCAGTGAAATCCCACAAGTGGGATCTAGGGAGGGTAGGATGTACGTAGACCTTACCACTACCTCATGGAGATAGAGAGTCTGTTTCCAAAATACCCTCGGTTCATTCAACACACTGATAGTATAAAAATATTTACACAATATCAGATCACTGTGAAGTTGAATGTATGTAAATCTCAACGACATTCCCAATGTAAACCCACAGGTAGAGTCTGAAGAGGGTAGAGTGTACACAGACCTTATCCCTACCTCGTGGAGGTAGAGAGACTGTTTCCGAAAGACTGTCGGCTCAGGCAATGCATATCAAAGACAATAGAAAAGAGAAATCGAGAATTAAAAAGGACAGAGTAAATACTACATAGCATTCCGAGAAGCACAAGAAATAACAGGTAGTTACATGAATCAATGGGCAGGGAACTACGAGAATAAAACTACTACTACTACTGGTAAGGAAGGAAAAATAGGTATAGTGTACCAAACCTAACTCGCAGGAAAGCGAGACAACATGCAATTACCTACTAACCTTCTACTATCATAAATCTCAAAGCGAACTTGACTAGGAGAAGAATAGGTAGATAAATCAATTTTGTCAATTCTAGTTACTACTTTACCATAACATAGAAACTCATCAAAAGGACTATGAGAAGTCAAAAACTAGTTGCTACCATGACATTCTTCTGATTCCAAAAGAATCAATTTCAACCCTGATAGAAAGATGCATTTAAAGTAAGAAGGATCGCGTATCAGTTTAATGGAAATATAGAACTACTTGTTACCTTCAAATATATATCAATTGCACGATAGATACCATCGGAAAGTGGCCTTGCAAAATCTGGGATTGTGGCAGCAAGAGACTGAAATTTTGGGAACTTGTAATTAACATCGGGCGCCACCTCAGAAAGATATGAATCCACTAGATTTGCTACCATTGTTAATGAAGTCAAGGAATTTGAACCTTCCATCAATTGATTTTCTTCCAGAATACATGGAGAAGGTGCAGAAGAAGCCTGGTCTATTGACATAAAATGGTCCAAAATTCTCTGAAAACAGTCTATGTCATATAAAGTCTCCACTGAATATCCCATATTTGGTATTAACAAGTCATCTAGTGCAGCTTGATCTAACTGCAGTCCTACTCTTCTCTCCAAATTCTCCCTGCAAGATGGACTTGCTTGTAGCATCATAGCGCTACGGAGCAGCCTAAGAAGAAACCTGTATAGATATACAAAATATGTAACTAAAAGTATGCTCTCTATAACAACTTAAACTTCTAAATAAGATAGTTCATACAACTTAATATGGTACCAGAGCAGGCAGAATGCCTTACGGTGTGTGTGGTATGAATGAAAATGTTTTCCTTGAATTATTGTTTTCCGGAAATATTGTCCCAAGAACATTTATATGGCATCTAGCAAAACACTATGGGGGTGGAGTCTTTTCGATTGCTCGTTCAAGAACTAGATCTTTAGCTCTGGAACTGAATCATTTCCTTGTATTTGAGAAGAACTTCGAGATTAATAGGAAGGAAGCTTAATCGGAATGAATATTTCTTCTATGATCGACCAATATATACATCAACAACTTCGAATTGGATCAGTTTCTCCTCAACAAAATAAGTGTTCAGGCAACAAAAATCATGCCTAATGGAGAGGTAGTTGGAGAGGTAACAAAACCTTGTACTTTTCATTACAAAACTAATAAACAGGGAAAATGATGGATTATTATGTGTGATCGGGGGGGGGGGGGGGTAGGGGTAAGGGTTGGGAACATGGGGGTAGAGAGGAGACAATGGACTTAGAAGACCACTTAGGAAAGTCATTCTCCTGAACTTGTTTTCCTAGAGAAAAATATTTTCCGAAACATTCTGACCAACCAAACATGGAAAAATTAGAAAACATTTTCTCCATACCAAACACACCCCTAAGTTCAAATGTCATCGCCACCCCAAAAGGAAAAAAAGCGTTTAGACATAATATGATTAAGTAATTAAAAGTGTGATCTCTCTTACAGTTTACGAACCTGGTTTCTGTTACTCCTTTCTGATTTGGCAACAACTCCATTATCTCCTCTAAAAGTGCCCTTTGGTCGCCTTCTGATGGAGTGGAAATTGTTGATCCTGATTTAGAACGGCTAGCAGCATCCTTGAAACTTGCTTGTCTATTCATCAAGGGGATATATTTCTTGGCATAAAACATAAGGGCACCTGCTACATTTTCTGGACTCATTCCTCCTGCTTCAACTGCCTGGATCAACCGTTTATACAGAGGTAAGCTAAGGAACGACACGTCTTCATACCACCAATCATCTGTCATCGGTTGTGTCTTGGATCCAGTGCATATACCGTTCCACACCTCCGCGCCTGTGGTATCCTCGTGATCATTTTCGGACACAGGCCAGTTAAACAACTTTGTATCGGTACAAGCTTTCATTGCTAAGGAATTTATGCATCTTGACACAATGTGAAGCTCTTCAGCATGTGGTAGAACTTCTTCACAGGTTTCAAGAGCCTTTATAGTATCTGTCCAATTCCGAAAAACGTCGTTAAGAAAAGATTCTGTTTGTGCAATGAGGTTTCCTTCACCATATTCATATGTCGTTTGCAGATACTCTGATGCACATCTAAGGCTCACTATATTCAAAGGAGTGATTTCTATTTTGACACCATAACAGAATTTGGCTACTAGCTCAAATGCTTTAGCACCACCAGGTATGTCATTGAGCTGCAGGACGCAAACTGATACGTCGTCATTGGATGATTCTTTAATTAGCTTTGCTAGTAGTCCACTTCTTGATATCAAAGGGAACTGCAAAGTAATATGCAAACAAGATAATGCACAAAAGCTACATTTGAACAAAACAATACTCCATCCATTTCAAAAGAATGTCTTTTTTTTGGCAACTCTTTAATTCTTTCTATCTGACATGTTTAACACCACAAGATTAAAGAATATTTTGGTATATTCTACGCATCTTTAGTATAAGACCATAGGATTCAAAAGTTTTCCTTACTTTCTTAAACTCCGTGTCAAGTCAAAATCAGACATCAAATTGGAATGGAGGGAGTAAATTGATAACAACAAAAGAAGAAGAAGGTGTACCTTGTGTAGATAAAAGGACATTTCTCCAATTTCTATTGTGACATCACTGGGAAGCCCTGATGTGCAATGCCTGAAGAGAGTTCATGGATAAGCTTCATAACTCAAAGAAAACATTGCAAGTTTTGCTACTTCAGAAGCAAACAGCAAAAATGAATCAATGTTTATAGTTTGGATTGTTTTGATTACCTCATTTAGTCTACACATTCAAGAAACCATATGGTCCATATGAAATTCTATACATTACTTGCCTAATCTACCACGAAAAAATAAGACCAGAAGAGTCAAATCCTAACTAAACACCAACTGAACGCGATTGAACTTTTAATATGCTGAAATGTTATGTTGCTCGGACTCTTCAAAAATATCACCGGATATGCGTCATATTCTCCAAAAGTAATGTATCTTTGGAGAATCCGACAAACGGGTGCGACATCGAAAGTGAAAGTTCGAAGTTAAACTTCTGTTAGTGAACAGAGAGATTACAAGCATATGCTAAATTTTTTAATCAAATTTGGCACAAGTGTGGTATTTTTGACAGGGGGGACCAACTCCTTCTAAAGACTTATGCATTTTGTTATCATTTCCAATCAAATGATCTATTAATCCAACTAGTGAATGATTGATTACAAATGGATCGATTTTTTTAAATTTCCATTGGACAATCTCCGAGAATGAAAAAATGATAGGGAACGCTTTCCCGTTTTAATAAGTCTTATACAACACAAATACAAATTAATTAGTGCCTCAAAGCAGATATCGAACACCACATAAAAAAAAAGCTGAAAATGGGCTTACCAAGCCTGGCCTTCACGACGGAAGGCCTCAGATTTGGAGCCAAGTCTTAGGAATGCCATGTATCCAAATGAAGTTAAAAATAAAATGCAAAAAATAGTTGTTTCAAATGACTTAACAAAAGTTTATTTTTGTTATACTGAATTGATCTGATCCTCTCTGCTGCAAATTTACGCAAACATGAACAATCCAAATGAAGATAAATACACAACATAATTAGAACAAAGGTCGTCAATCATGATAATCAATTATAATCTGGGAAAAAGGTATTTGAGAAAATTATTATATAACTGTAATATAGACACGTAATTTTATTTTTTTAAGAGTTTTTTTTATGTGTATTAATAATTAATAATTGGGATTAAGAAATAGTAAGTGCAGGTAGCAAAAATAGTTTGCATTGGACCGAGTCTATGGCAGTAGAGAAGAAGAGTGAAAATCGGGGGTTTTGGCAGTTAAAACAACAACCGTTTACCTCTCCTCTTATTTATACCCTCAACATCTACAAATATAAATACATAAAAATAAAATAATTATAATTATATATATAATTAGGGGCGGCTCAACAGATATGGTGACCTAAAGACGACATTAATAAGAGACCTAAAATATTTTCAATAAATTTATTCATATTTTTTTTTTTATCTGAATTAAGAGTTTAAGCTTGTGTTTGAACATATGCTTGAAGTAAAGAGATTGTTTGTACCATGCAAAAGAATTATATTTAAAAAATAACTAGTTACTACTATTATTGACTAGTGGATCTCTATACAATTATGTGTATTTGGAAGTTTGTAATCACAAACATTTATTTATAAAAGAAACATGAAGATATGTGATTTATCAATACTTGAGATATTTTGATATATTATTTATGAACTATATATGATTTCCTCATTTGGTAAGATTGTATAAGAATTGGGAAACTTTGATAGTTTTCACAACATATGGGATTTTCATGTTTCTAAGAAAAAAATTCAAATTGCATATTCAAATAAAATTTCAACTTTAAATCAGTCTGATTTCAAATCATGATTCCATATCGCATGCTCAAATGGACTATAAGAGAAAATGCGAGAAAGAATAGTGAAAAAGAGCAAATTTCAGAAAATATGGTAGTATAGAGTGAAATTAATTAAAAAAAAAAAAAGGGCAGCCCGGTGCACTTAAGCTCCCGCTATGCGCAGGGTCCGGGGAAGGGCCCGACCACAAGGGTCTGTTGTACGCAGCCTTACCTTGCATTTCTGTCAGAGGCTGTTTCCAAGGCTTGAACCCGTGACCTCCTGGTCACATGGCAGCAACTTTACCAGTAACCATATTTTCAATAATTACAAATCATGTCCGAATTTGATCCCAGATACATTGTATCCGACGCGTATACCCATTATATCCATCGTCCCTCTTTCGCTCCCTCTTTAGCTCACCTCCCTTTGTCTCTCGCCTCTTTCCTTCTATCATTTCTCTCCTTCTGATCTCGCTCTTCTTTCTCTGTGTATTTGTGTATCTCCCTTTCTCTTGTTCCTTTGTGTATTTGTGTATCTCTCCTTCTCTCATCCCTCTTCCTTTGGGTACATAGAACTATTTTGTCCAAAAATAATTACTGTATCAAAATACATATAGTCAAAAAATTGTTAGTACAATTTATCCTTTTTCATGAAAAAAAAATTCTACAAAATATCCAACAAACATGTACGTTGTATACAATTCACGCGTTGTATATCTTAATTGTATACAACCATATCATCCGATTATTCTTATTGTTACATTTCAAGGTATATAAATTATATGAATCATGGAATGGAGGAGGTTAACCTGTAACTTTACTAACTTTTTTGAAACTTCACCACATTTATACTTTCGAAAGAATGGATTTCAAAGATAAAATAAATAATAATAAATTCTATCTTGAATTTGTGAATTGACAAGTAATTTGCGAGAAATATTTTTAGTAATGTGAAAAGATAATATGGGGCGGCAATAAGTTGTGATGGATGTTTGAGTGTACTAGGAGAGATAAAATTAAAAAAAAAGGATAAAGGTGGGAGTGACTTTGGTGGAAGACAAGATGAGGGAAACGAAGTTGAGATGGTTCGGACATGTGATGAGGAGATCCACTGATGCCCCAGAGCGGAGCTGTGAGAGGTTGGTTATGGACGGATTCGAGAGAGATAGAGGTAGAGCAAATAAGTATTGGAGAGATGCAATTAGACAAGATATGTCGTAGTTACAGCTTCCTGAGGATATGACCTTAGATAAAAAGGTGTGAAAGATACATATTAGGGTAGAAGATTAGTATTTATGAGTGCGTCTATACAAGTAGGTTGGGGTGTACAAAGAAAATCGATAATCCGAGTCAAACAGACAAAAAATAACCCAAATAGTGGTTTGATTTGACTTGATTTCATATTGAATTCGATTACAATTGGTTTGGTTTAGTTTTAACTAAAAAAAGTCAAACCGAATCAAATCAATCCGATAGTATATGTATACAATTTTTAAAAGTATTTATGTGTAAAAATATCTATTGTGATGTAATTTATAAATATTTCTTAAACTTTTTCATAATTTTTATCTTTCAACATATTAATTCAAGTTTGGACTTAGAAATTTCAAATGGTCCAATAAGTTTTATAGCCCATAGATATTAGTAACTCAAATCAAAATAAAATCAATGGTAATGTTAAGGAAAAAAATATTTCAATTCAACACTAGGAACGACAATAATGTTGGTTATATATATTTTTTATTTTGCATTAGTTTACTGTTAAAAAAATTTAGATTTAGCGACAAATAAATTTTGTAGCTAAACAACAAAATTCATCACTAATCATATTTAGCGACGAATTAGCGACATATTTCTATTAGGTATGAGCGAAACAGAAACAAATTAGGGATGAAGTTCGTAGCTAATTTCAAGTTTTAGTAAATAGTTAAAATATGTAACTTAATTTTATTTTTCTCTTTAATGTTTATTCATAAAATTAATACTTATTGGACTTATTTTAGCATGAGTTAACACTCTTAAATTATTGTCATTTTTATTTTGACTTTTTACCGTGAAATAGATCAATATATATATATATATATATATATATATTGTTGAATATTTTATTGTCATCACTTATTATATTTTATTTTGTGTTGATTTTTTTTTAAAGAAACACCTCACATGGTTGCATATAGCTATGACTAAAGGAATATATGAAACACAAGTTAGTTATGTGTTTATATGAAGACTTACATGAAAAAATTTGAAATTTAAAAATTCGACACAAATAATTTGGTTTGGTATTTGAAAAATTCGAATCTATCAGATCCATGTTACACTCCTACCAGTAGTAGTAGTAGGTAGAAGTGGTTTGTCTTGTTGCCCTTACTAGTAGTCGTAGGACTACTCTTGTGGTTTCTTGTTCTTCAATTTTTGTAACTATCTATTATTTTATATATTTCATTTGTAGTATTGTTTTATTGTAGTAATGTTCTATTATTATGTGTTGTTTTTGTTACTATCTATTGTCACTTGTGCTTCTATTATGTTTTTTTCTAAACCATTTTTGTATTGATTAGAAAGAGGAGAGTTCTATCGGAAACAACCTTTCTTCCTCACCTCTGAGATAGAGATAAAATGTGCTCATGTCCATACATCCTACCCTCAAGACTACATTGGTTATGTTATTATCGTTGATGAAAAAGTAATATAGGACGGAGGGAGCATGTGATTATAAATCTTTTTCATTAGGTATAAAATAAAAAGTGTAAGTTAAATACTTTTAAATGTAGATTAGTTTTAAAAAATTCAACACTTGAACGGCAGTGAGCAAAACATTAGTTTACTACCATCAAAACATGTAATGTAATGGATAGGATTGTTTTTCTCTTAGTTAGAGTTTTTAAGTTCGAACTCTACGTATGAAATATTTTTGGTCGGTAGCGCTTTTCTCCAAATGAGGTTCTACAAAATTTGAATCAGTCGACCTCTAATGTGAATATCAAACATCGAAGAAAACCAAAAATAAAACAAAACATTAATTTAGATATTTTTGTGTATTGGCGGAAAGAAAGGGTCTGCACAGAAAATAGCAGCACGATTCAGGCACTGTGGAAAGACTTTGTATTGGAGACTACCCAAACGACACATATTCTGATAGAGTGGTCGGCCCAACCCGGCCTATACATAGCATCATGTCATCATTCATATATCTTCATTCACATCTATTTCCAAACTTATTTTTCTCCAACTGAGGCTCTACAAAATTTGAATAAGTCGAACTCTAATGTGAATAACAAAATCGAAGAAAACCAAAATCAAAACAAAACATTAATTTAGATATTTTTGTGCATTGGCGTAAAGAAAGGGTCTACACAGAAAAATAGCAGCACGATTCAGGCACTGTGGAAAGACCAACCCGTCCTATGCATAGCATCATGTCATCATTCATATATCTTCATTCACATCTATTTCCAAACTTATTTTTCTCCAACTGAGGCTCTACAAAATTTGAATCAGTCAATCTGTAATGTGAATATCAACATCGAAGGAAACCAAAATAAAATAAAACATTAATTTAGATATTTTTGTGCATTGGCATAAAGAAAGGGTTTGCACAGAAAAATAGCTGTTACGCCCCGGAAGGGTACTCTAGACGTAACCGGCACTCAGAAACCATTTTTGGCTCCCAAGCGAACCACATAGCCTGATCACACATCCGTTCATTCATTCATTCAGTGGAAAGTTTAGAAATAAATAATAATTTAGCGGGCAACTCAAATCACCCATCCAACTCAAAGAATAAAGGCCATGGGCCGACAATTCAACTATAATATTTGTCATTATAAATAGTTTGACAAGAATAATTTTAAGAAAAGAAATACTCAATCGACGCATCACTATCTAGTCTATGAAGCCTCTATCACTACTATCTAATTAGTGCCAATGACATGTTCATGGCTACCTCAAATAAAAATAAAAAGGGCTAACTCGATGTAAGAATACACAAACGGTGTCCTCCGAATGTAGGGGAGGACTAACCAATACGCTGAGTGCAAATAGATCCCCAATGATGCTCCTATTGATGATCTCATAAACCTGTCTCTGCATCATAAAATGATGTAGGCCAAATGGCGTCAGTACGTGGAATGTACTGGTATGTAAAATGGCAGAATGGAACATACCTCAAGGAAGAATAACATCGGTCCACATATCTCAAATCAGAAAGATAAGAGAGACTCAAATAAGGCGTCATAAATCTAAAGTAAGGATACAGTTTAGACAGAGACCAATCATATACCATACAATCCAATCTAATTATATACACTCAACTCAACATTCAACTCAATAATCAAATCCAATCTAGTCACATACCATTCTATTCAATCCAATCACAATTCATCTAATCCAATCCGACCATATACAATCAACACAACATTCAACTCAACAATCAGCTCAAAGGACTCAACTCAGTAAATATGCAACCTAAATTATGCAACGTTTTATAATTCAACTCAAAGGACTCAACTCAGTAAATATGTAACAACTCACTCAAGTGTCCTAAGTCTAACAAGAAATAGTTTAGACAGGACCAACTCATAACCCACTCAACTCAACTGACTAGGAGCACTATCAAGAGCTAAATGAGAGTTTCTCTTATCCGACAACCATCACTTATGAGCCAGTGATAGTACAACAATCAGACGTTGTTGCCACGTCCGTCCATACCTTGCCAGGGCATGAACGCCTCCCTAATCATGGATACCATTGATTAGTCAAGTCCTATCATTCAGGACAAAAAAATGAGAAACATCCGACTTTAACGGTTCGATCTCACGGGAAGCATCCGACTTTAATGGTTCCATCCCTACCTACGTTGGCGGTGTAGTTTTTTGGGGTTCGAGTATGGACTGTACTCTCACCCGCCTCGGTGCTCGATACTCCTCCCATGACTCCATGCTCATAAAACTCCTCCAATCATCTCAAACAAGCCCTCACGGCTAGTTTCATGTGGAACATTGCCACCTCATCAACTCTGTTCTCATTTCAACTCAATTAACTCATAATTACAAGTCTCATTTAGGACCTTGTCCACTCGTCAATTTCATCCTCAAATCAACTCAATCAAGCTTCATTGGACCTTCTTTCAAATCGACTCATCTCAAATCATCAAACTCTTCTCTTTAAAAATTTATACAATCTCAACTCAATGAATGTAGAAAATATTATGTACATTAAAATATAATTTCAATTCCTCAACTCAAACTCAAAATAGATACTTTAATGTAAAAATACTCAACTCATTTAAAGGCTCCTCATACTCAACTCATACTTAAACTCCTTTCTAAATCAAAGATGAAACTAATAATTCTTTAGACTCAAAATAGTGTATAAATAGTTTATGCAAAAAGGTTCACAAATAATTTATTTAAAGCTCCTCTTCAAAAGATCATTTATTTTCAAAATATTCCTAAGACTCCAATCAACTCAAATTATGCACATCATTGTCATATAATCACATTAGACTCCAATCCACTTCATCACCAAACATTATCATCACATCATCATATATCATCATTTACATCATCATCAAACATTTACTCCAAAATCCTTATTTTTGTTCTATGTTCATTTTATAGAAGCAAAAGGACATTCTTAACTATTCAATCAATACATATATACAAAAAACCATTCACCTCAACTCAAGACAAATTATGACCAAAGAAACCTCATCTTGGGTTCATGTGAATGAAACATGAATCCATACTCTCAACAAAACTCAACTCAAGAATATCGTCAATACCTATAAATCTATATACAAAGATACATTTGTAGTTAATAATATGAAAAATAACTATTTAGTAACTCAAGTCATTAAAATCATCAATTAACCATTTGTATCTAAAAACATTCCATAGTTTAGGGAAAACTTTCAAGAAAACCTTTCTAGAAGGTGCAACTCTTTCACAAACTCCTAACCAACACATCTATGGGCATATGGAAGAACTCAATCCATATTTTAGGTTAGCCTTACAAACCTTGTTTGAAGACTTTGAAGAAACCTTGATGTTGGGTCTTCAATGGAGGACTCAAGTCTTGAAGCTCTTGGAACTCTTCTTGTTGGAAAGGATTTGAAGAAGAAGAAGAGAGAGAGAGAAGCTTCTAGGGCTTTTTAGAGAGAGAGAGAGAGAGACTGCAATAATATGATCCCAAAATGGTTTAGGGTGATACATATATAATTTGGGTAAGTTCCCAAATTACCCCTCCTCAAAAGTTCTGAAAATAGGCTAAAAATGCACCTGGCGTGATAGTGGCGCGTCGCGCCATTGCAGCACCAGGCCAATTACGCCTAAAACATGCACACCTCGCAGTGGCGCGCCACGTCAGAGACCAAACTACTGAGGCATGTTTCTGGCGCGATAGTGGCGCGTCGCGCCCTTACAGCGCCAAGGCCAAAATTTCTGGGTTCTGGAAAATTGGCCTGAAAAACCCTGTACAACTTTTAGCGGCGCGTCGCGCCAGGGGCCAAACTACTGAGGCATATTCCTGGCGCGATAGTGGCGCATCGCACCACTACGGCGCCAAGCCCAGATTTCCAGTAGTTGAACCCCAGGCCTGAAAATCTCTGTTGTGCTCGTTCATCTTAGGATCGCCATATCTTTCGACTCCGAACTCGAAAAATTTACATTCTTGGTGGCGTTGGAAAGAAGACTCGACGACCATTAATTTAATAGGTCGTGGGCTACCCAAATCGTCATACATCAAAAGATAGGGTCGTTAGAAGTCGACCCCTCATGCAAACTCCTCCTCAAACTTAGCCACGACGAACCTTTTGGCTTGATTTGGTCCTAGGGGTCCTTCATGACCCCCCATCACCTCTAACGCTCTTTAATTACTTAGGAACTCATCCTAACTCATGTGAAAAATTTCAAGTCCTCCGGTCCGAGTCTACACTCACGTGAAGAAATGTTCGAATCTTAGCGAAAAAAATTTTGGGGTGTCACAATAGCAACACGATTCAGGCACTGTGGAAAGACTTTGTATTGGAGGCTACCCATACAACACATATTCTGATACAGTGGTCAGCCTAACCCGGCCTATACATAGCATCATGTCATCATTCATATACCTTCATTCGTATCTATTTCCAAACTTATTTTTCTTTAATTGAGGCTCTATAAAATTTGAATCAGTCGAACTCTAATACGAATACTGAACATCGAAGGAAACTATAAACAAATCAAATCATTAGTTTAGCTATTTTGTGCATTGGCATAAAAAAGGGCCCGCACAAAAAAATAGTAGCACGATTCATGCAGTGTGGAAAGACTTTGTATTGGAGGCTACCAAAACAACACATATTAATTATGATAGAGTGGTCGGCCCAACCCAGCCCATACAAAGCGTCATGTGATCATTCATATATCTTCATTTACATCTGTTTCCAAACTTATTTGTCATCTAAAATACTTTGGTCAACCTTCTATGTGAACTGTCACTTCTTTCTGACTACACATATTTTCTTAAATATTTAAAAAAATTATACAAGAAAATATTAGAAATTGTATTTTTTCTGATGTCAATATGATCAAAAAAATTATTTTAAAAAATTAACTATAATTTATATAATTAAAACTCAAAAAACAAAAAATATCACTTAAATTAGGACATAAAAAATATACTAATTTATTCTAATAGTTTTTTATTCTATTTTTTTTAGGTAATTAACATATCATAAAGATTTATTTATTTATTGCAGGTGACTTAGGGCTATGTAGTACCGTGGGAAATTTACATAAATATTTACTATTTATAACAATAATATTTTTTTCACTAGACACTTACAATACATTTATAATATAGATTTAATATAATTTTAATACAAATTATCGAGAATGATTTATAAAATCATATAATATAAGTTTTATTCATGGATAATATATTTATCACACACTTTAATACACTTATAATACACTGTATCAATTTCTTACCAAACAAACATATTATATTTTAAAACACTTATAATATATTTATATTGCATGCATAATTTATTTTTAATAATGACAAATATATCATAATAAATAAAAAATATTACTAAAATTAATAATTATTTATTAAAAAGTTTTTTTTTTCCGTAAGCATTCAAATAGTTGCAGCCCAAAGTCTTACAGGTGGTTAGCTTTTTTACTACTCGAAAAGATTTTGTGGTGTCAAGTCAACATTAAAATAGTAATCTTTGACTTGTGATATGTTGTATTACAATGTTTATGTATTTGGGGATACATATATAAATATAAGAGAATCAAATATATCTAAATTATTTTATTTTTAAAGTTTCGTATTTAAATTATTAGATGTGTGAATTTCTACTTAAGTTATCACATATCAATTGTTTAAAGAAAAATTAATGGGTATAATATATAATTAGACATTTTAATTTGATTAAAACTGACAACTAAACACTTTAATTTTGATAATGCACATCTAAATATCTCAATTCGTTTTCACTGATGTAGAACTTAAATTTTAAGAGGTGTAGATAATCACTTTATAAGATGGAGTGTTTATCTGACACAATAAAAAAAAGTTGAGCTGTCTAATGTGCATTCTTAAAAATTAAATTATTTAATTGCTAGCTGAAGTTAAGTTAAAAAATTTATCTATGTATTATATCTAAATTAATGTATAGATCGAATTCTTTTAACTTCTCTCATCCATGGAATCATTAGACATTTTTATGCACTGAAATCAAACAATACCCAGAAAGGGACTCTTTAACCATATCCATTTATCTGCCTGCAAACTTACCCTACACCTGTCCTGACCTACCCCAATTTTTATTTTTTTTTATTTTTTTCCATCTCAAAGGTCTACTCCCATTGTAATTCTTAGCAACCATAAATTCTAAGTATTTTTTTTACTTTTGTGAAATTTATAAAGTTAAAGGTGAAGATAAATGGTTATAGTTTTTGCAAAAGAAGAAAAGATAACATTTTATTTGAAATTTATAAAAATAAAATTGAAAAATAGATCATTTGGATAATTTTTTTAAAAAAATAAAATTCATATATAATCCATATTAATTAGCCACTGTAATTATTTTTGGCTAAGCAACTAAATATGTAAAAGATCCAAAATTTAATTCCAAAAAAAAAAAAAACATGACCAAACTAATCTTTTAATTAATGCAAAAATGACCCACATAGGTGCATGGGCTTTGTCCCTCCAGTGCTTCGATATTACACACCATACAGACAGCTAATCAACTCACGTGGAGCCAAGAACAAAAGTAGTGAAAAATGGTCACCCTGACATGATGGCTATGGTATACAATATCAACTTTATCAGTTATTTCAAAACTTTCTTTTATGATGATTTTTATATCACCTTAGAAAAATAAATGAAGAATTGAATTTAGCTTGAGGTGTATGTATACAAAATCTCTAAGAATGTTTTGCCCATACAAATACAATATATTATAATTAGGTGTCTTTTCAAAATTCAATAAGCTCATGATTTATCTATAAATTAGGAGAAGTACAACAATAGAATCTGTGGAGTTTGAGAACGATAGAGGGTAAGCAAATATTATTCCTATTTTAAAGATAGAAAAATTATTTTTAATAAATCTAGTCTCGAAGAAAAATAGTCCAAAAAAATAAAATAACGAAAGTATAAAACAACAACATATTTTTTCCTGAAAAAAATAAAATCGACTCATTTTTACCTTGCGACTTAAGCTAAATACATCTTTTTGCTCTTTACTAGCCCATTACTAGTTAATTTACGAGGAACTAATTCAGGAAATTGCCAATATTGAACCATAAAAATCTACAACCTACTAAAACAACATTATCAAAAAAAAAACTAAAAATTAAATTTTAAAAGATCAGATAAATGTAAATCTAGCAAGAGTTCTAATATCCTATAATTTAGGCCTAAAAATAACCACATAAAAGGAAAAAATCGGTAAAAACAGAGAAGAAAAAATAGGAAAGAAGGTTAGAACAGCTAAGACAGTTATTTAGTAATTCGAGATGCCTAGGTTTATGTCGTTGAAAGAAATTCTATAGAAAATCAAATAACTATGATAGTTACTGCAATAATTGCAATATTTGTGACAATTATAATAATTACTACAACAATAGTTTTTGCAATAGTTATCACAGTTGTTACAACAACTTCAGCAGTTGCTAGAATTGTTGAATCAATTTCAATAATTGTTTGAGTTGCAGCAACAATTATTAAAATATTATAGCAACTTATGTATAGTTATTGCAACAACTTCAATAATTATTTAATTTTTTGACAAAAAATAAGGTGGAGGAGGAGCTAGTGAAGGAGATAATGATTGTGGGAGAAGAGAAGGTTGATGGTGTTGGTGATGATGATGGAAGAAGAGGTGATGATTGTTGTTGTGGTGGGGAAGGAGGAGGAGGAAGAGGTGGTGGTAGAGAAGAAGGTGATAGTGATGGTGTAGGAGGAGAAAAATGTGGTGGTGATGGTGATGGTGTAGGAGGAAAAAAATATGGTGGTGGTGGTGATGATGGAAAATGTGATGGTAGTAGTAGAGGAGATTCTGGTGGTGACGGCGGCGGCGGTAGAAGGGATAAAAATGACGATGGCGGTAGAGAACGAGGGGAGGAAGAGGGTGGTGTGGTGGGTATGGAAAAATAGAGTCTTTGTGTAAATAATAAAATTTGAGGATTTTAAAATTATTATCAACTTAAAATGTCATCTCTACTCAATAATTAAGGCGTATGTCACTTCTTTAATTTTAAAACTTTTTTGTCACCTTTAATAAAAAATTCGGAGTTATTTTTTCCTGATATCTCTTTTGAGGAATTAACCATTAGTTGAAGCTTCATGCTATTGGCACCACCATGTTGAACAAGATTGCTATGTTGCTGCTCATATTTATTATGCGATATTGAATCATCAGGCTTCAATAAAAACTATGAGATTACTGCTCTTGTGCTGCAGCATACTATCGACAATCACCCGAGCAGAATCAAGAGCTTCATGCAGTTAGCATCGCTATCCATCAGTTGATCTAACGTCGGCTCCAATTATTTTTGTTTGCAGGTTCTGGTTGCAGCTGTGTTGACAATTTAAACTCATGCGGGCCAGGAGTAACATGCAATTTATGCTCATGAGTCGAGGAGCGTAGGCGACTTTCATGAAAAGTACTGCTTAAGGAATTTACCGTTGATTGGACCAACTCTTAAGCCATCCTTATTAACAATTTTGTATGCACCATTTGAATATGCTTCCTTCACGATGTATGGACCATCCCATTTTGATGTGAACTTATCGCCTATGCTCTTGTTGAGGATTATGGGTCTTCGAACAGCTAAGACCAAGTCTCCAGCTTGAAATGATCGTGGCCGCACTTTCTTGTTGAAAGATCTTGCTAGTCGGGCCTGATAACATTTCAACTTTTATTGTGCTTCCAATCTTTTCTCATACAATGCCTCCAACTCTACTAGATGAAGTTGTGTTGCTCTCGGCCGTAAATCCTTCTTGGATTGCGAATCTCAGTGATGGAATTTATTGCTCCAATGGAAGGACCGCTTCTACGCCATATACTAGAGAATATGGAGTCGTTTGTGTAGCCGTTCTGAAGGTTGTTCGATCTGCCCATAAAACTTCACCAATTTTCTCATGCCAGTCTCTTTTATTCTTTGCAGTAATTTTCTTCAAAAGGTTACAAAGTGTCTTGTTAAAAGCTTCAGCAAGGCCATTGGCAGGTGCATTGTACATTGAAGATTTGTGGTTCTTCAAACTGAATTTCTTGCACAAACTCCTCATAAGCCTGTTGTCGAAAGGCGTTCCATTATCAGTAATTATGTATCATGGTATGCCATACCTGAAGATTATGTTTGACTTGATGAAGTCAACAACAGTCTCCTTCTTCACCTATTTTAACGGAACAACTTCAACCCACCTCGAGAAGTAATTAGTGGCTGCCAAGATGTACATCTGCCCTTTTGATGACTTTGGAAAGGCCCAATGACATCAAGTCCCCACGCATCGAAAGGCCATGAAGCTAGGGTTGGATGAAGAGGCTCAGGGGTTGGTGTATGTAATTGGCATGGAATTGACACGCTTGACACTTTTTGGCATGCTCTAGACAATCCATCTTCATTGTTGGCTAGTAGTATCCCATTTTCTTGATACGAAAATGCAATTTAAGCCCTGATTGGTGCTCCACAAGTGCCAGAATGTACTTCCTCCATTGTTTGTCGAGCTTCTTTTTTATCAAGACACTATAGGAATAGTCCTTCGTATGAGCGATGAAATAACATTCCTTTATAGAAAATGAATTGTAGTTCCTTTCTCTTGATTTCTGCTCTTTTTTCATAGATCTTCAGGCAATTTTCCATGTTCGAGGTATTCAATTAGTGGTTTTCTCTAATTTTCTTCTTCAATAACTTGAACGGATATATGGTGGCTTTTATTAATTTGAATAGCAAGACGTCCAAGAATGACCCATCGATGAGACACACACACACACACCTTTATTGATTCTTTCTCTCCAAGTGCCATTGTTGTAGCCAAGTTAGCCTAAGCATCAGCCATGCGATTTCCTTCTCTTGGAATATGAAAAAAGATCTTTTTTTACGTTATAACTCGCCAAGAGTTGATTGATGATCAGCTTAGAGTTACCATAAATATTCAATTGTGGGATGTTAATGTCTGATGTCATTTCAAGACCAATAATCAGAGCTTGATATTCTGCGACATTAGTGGAGCATGTTTCACCAAGAGTAAATAAAAATGGTAAGATTAATCTTTCTGCGGATATCAGCACAACTCCCGCCCCCGCACTATCGCGACGTACATCCCTATCAAAGAGCATGGTCCATGTTGATAGTACCCCTATGTACAATGCATCTTCATCTAGGAACTCATCTGAAACCTCTCATTCTACTAGAAGAGGGTGATCAACAAGGAAATTGACGAGTGTTTGCCCTTTTATAGCCTTCTAATGTCTGTATGCAATGTCATATTGATTGAACAATATAGACCATCTTGCCAGACGTCTAGGGAGAACTTGTCGAGTCATTACAAACTTTACAGGATCGGCTCAAGAAATTAGCTTAATGGTATACACCTCAAAATAGTGTCTTAGTTTCTTTCTCGCATAAAGCAAGGCTAAGCACATTTTTTCAACAGGTGTGTAGTTCAAATCAGCTCCTATCAAAGTCCGACTCAGTTAGTACAATGCTTGCGCCTTTTTTCTTCATTCTCTTGAGCCAATAGTACCCCAAGTGACCGCTCTTGTGATACGATATAAAGTATCAAC